>NC_056728.1:70838847-71138847 GCF_019279795.1 Protopterus annectens
GGTCAAAACAACAGATCGTTAACTTTGAACATAATGGGGATAGAGGCATAGTTAATGATGCTATTCAGGCACCTGGAGGTGCATTGCAGCAAGAAGATTCTCACCATACTCTTGACAATGAAGAAACTGACAATGATAACGCCAGGAGAAGTGAAAGGATTAGAGTATGTAATAGTAATAACAATAATGAAATGAGAAATAATCAACAGGCAACTACGTCTAACCTTAAACCGGGTTTTCCAAGACGCAATCAAAGAAACAATGGAACAAGAGGAAAAATTACAACAACAGGAGATGACATCAATTAACCAACAGTATAGAACTTTTGATGCAATAAAAAATAAACAGGGGAACTTTACTGTCAATAATTTTTCGTCTTTTTATGGTTCAGAACAATTGGTGGATACATTGTCAAAAGGTTTAACATTTGATGTTCTTCGTTCCACATTGCTGCAGTCCTAACTATTGGGTAGTCCGCTGTCCCAGTCGGCCCGAATACCAAAGTATATGGCTGACGTCGGTCAGGGCGCATTAGACTGACGTCAGTACGTCAGGGTACTAATGCGCATGACCGACGTCATATCCTCAGTCTTTTTTGCCGCATGGTCCGATGCAGAAGCAGTTTTGTGAGTGCAGGTTGGCGTTCTGAAATTTTCTGAAGCCGGAGTTTCAGACCGAATCTAAGTTGGCTAAGTACCCCGTTGGGGAACATTTTGGTTTTCTTGCCTCAGTATTTAACCGGATGTCAGAAAAAGTGAATAACTGTATTTCTTGTGGGAAACAGATACCTCATAGGGATTACCATACCTTGTGTATACCTTGTTTAGGGCCTGAGCACGACGTTGTTGGATGCCGCTCTTGTGCTAGATTTAACAAACGCACTATTAAGAGAAGGTTAGACTGTGCCAGGTTAGTGTTTGGGAAGCGTTGCAATTATAAAATGCCGTCGGATGTTCCGACGCCGCTTCAAAAGCGCAAGGACAAAACAGCGAAGCCTAGAGTTGATGAACCGGCAGTCTTGGACGTCGGTTCTTTAGAAGGCTCAGTGGAACCAGAGGTTTTGCCAGGAGTTTCTTTGGAGTCTCAGGCAGAGACTTTACTATTGCAGGATGTGCCTTCTCAGGAGGTAGGCCAGGCTGAGGGGGCTTCTCAGGTAACTGTTCTTCCCTCTCTTCCCAAGGTAGTTAGAGCCTCTCCTTCTGTTTCCAAAACTTCTTTGAGAGGTAGGCCAAGTTTAGCTTCAGTGGGGCTTCTCCTATCACTTCAGGTTCTGTGCCTAAGAAACATATGCTTAAAATGGCAGAAGATTTAATTACTCTGATTAGAGGTTCTATGCCCCCTCCTGATAAGAGGCCTAGGGTGGAACCTGAGTTTGAGAGTTTTGAACAGTGTTCAGAGGCTTCTGAGTCTTCTGCGGAAGACTTGCAGGAGTATCCTCCTTATTCTGATTCTGATGTGGATGATTCCACTCCTACAGCTTCTCCTCCTGAGGATTTCTCATTTTCAGAGACTCTGCATTCCATGAGGGAGCACTTTAAATGGGAAGGCCAAGATTACTCTGATTCTAGGAAAAGGCTTCGGGAATTCTTGTTTTTACCTCAGCATAGGCCCTTAGCTATACCTCCTGTGTTAACTGTGGTAGAAGATGTTTTTGCAGAGGCTTCCCTGAACCCTGATTCCTTGCCTCCTGCTCCTGTTAAACCTGATAGGTACTATAGGGTGCCTGAAGCTCATAAGTATCTTTTTAAGAGTCCTAGGGCAGACCCGGAGACTGTTTCTCAGGGACCTAAAGGTGTTAAGGCCTCTGTTGTTAAAAACCCTGTTCCCACTGATAAAGAGGCAAGGGCTTTGGATAGATGGGGAAAGAAAGTGTATACTTCTTCCACTTTAGCCATGAGGGCGTTGAATTGTCAATTTCACATGCTAAAATATCAAAATTATCTCCTTTCACAATTGAAATCTAAGGTGGATGCTTTGGCGGAAGGTATTGAGTGTAAAGAGTTGCTGGATTTAGTTCATGTGTCTGAACAAGTGGGTAAGCATTCTTTGCAATGTGGTTTTGATGCTGTACAGGCCTCCTCGAGGGTGGCTGCCACTAGTTCTGTTCTTCGCAGGCATGCCTGGTTGAGGATCAGAATTTAGCTGAACATGTTAAGACAAGGATTTTGGATGCTCCTTTACAGTCTGATGTGTTGTTTGGTTCGCCTGTGGAAGCAGTTTTAAAGAAAATGGAGGACAAAGCTAAGTCTATGCAAACTGTTAAAGATTTTTGCAGGTGCAGCCACCGAAATTTAGTAGAAATTGGCCTACTAGCGATAGACATATCCTGCTTAGATTCCCAGTCTAGGGGTAGGTCTAGTCGTGGTAGGGGCAGAGCTCAAGGTTCTTTTAGGCCTAGAACAGGGAGTTCACCTGCTCAGACTTCTGGTGAGGGCAGGGGTCAGTCCTTTCGTAAACAGACCCAATGACCTGCCTTTTCAGCTGCCAGTAGATTCTCGTCTGGCAGCTCCTTTGGGAGGAAGACTGTCTCTTTTCAAAGAAAATTGGGATATAATTACTCAAGACAGATGGGTGTTGGATATCATTCACCACGGTTACAGGTTTTATTTCCATACATTGCCCCCTTTCAAAGGCATGCCAGACGTTCCTCCTCCTCAAAGGAACGAGGCTCACAAGCAAATTTCTCAGTTACTCCAAATAGGGGCCATTCAGCCAGTCCCTGTATCACAAAGGGGCCTAGGATTTTATTCTCGCCTGTTCCTAGTACCAAAGAAGGGGAACACGTGGAGACCAATTTTGGATTTATCTATCCTCAACACTTATCTGGACATTCCCAAGTTCAAGATGTTGACGTTACAACAGCTTTTACCTCTGCTGGGCAAAGATCACTGGATGGTAACTTTAGATCTCAAGGAAGCTTACCTTCATGTGCCTATAAGACTAAGTTGCAGGAAGTATCTGCCGAGCTGGAAATTCTCATTATCAGTGCTCTGCATTGCCCTTTGGCTTATCTACTGATCCCAGAGTATACACAAAGGTTCTGGCTCCAGTGATAGCTTACTTCAGGCTACAAGGAATTCAAATCTATCCTTACTTGGACGACTGCCTGATTCTGGCTCAAGAAAAGGAAGACCTTCTACAGCATCTGGAATATGTTATAGCAGTGCTAAGATGCCTAGGGTATTCTGTGAACGAAATAAAGTCCAGTCTAGTACCCTCTCAAGACATGTGCTTTCTGGGTGTGAGACTGAATACAGCAGCCGGATGGCCTTTTAACCCCGGACAAACAAAAGAGTCTATCACTTTACTTCCATCAACTATCTCATCAGTCCGTGCTGACTGCAAGGACAGTCCTTCAAGCATTAGGGTTCATGGCATCTTGTATTCTGGTGCTTCCCAATGCCAAACTGCATATGAGGAAGCTACAATGGTATCTCAAAATGTATGGACACAGCACTGCCAGGATTTGGACACTGTCATTCAAATAATACCTTGCCTTCAAAAGAATTTTTGTGGTGGGCTCAGGAATGTCACCTAAACAAGGGACTCTCTGTGACCCGGCCAGAGGCGAGTCAGATTTTAACGACAGATGCCTCGGACATTGCTTGGGAGCTCATCTACATGGAAAGTGGATACAAGACAAGTGGCCTGCCAGACTACAGCATCTACATATCAACATGAAGGAGATGTTAGCAGTCCAGTTTGCATTAATGGCTTTCAAGGAGTTACTTCTTCCAGGGCAGGTGTTGATTCTAACAGACAACACAACTGTCATGTGGTACATCAACAAACAAGGGAACACATTCTTACCCATTGTGCAGGCAAGCAATGATTTTATGGGAGACTGCCAGCTTGCAACTAACTCTTCAGGCAAGGTTTCTGCCGAGCACAGAACTCCTTAGCAGATGTGTTAAGCAGACAAATCATGGATCCCCACAGTGGAAACTGGATCTTCATGTATTTCAAAAGTTGACAGTGTCCTGGGGAACTCCAGACATAGATCTGTTCGCTTCTCCACTGAACCACCAGCTGCCAAAGTTTTGCACAAAGAGGTTTCATCACACAGCTTGGAAAGTGGATGCTCTTTCTTTCAGTTGGCAAAATCTTCATGTGTATGCTTCCACCTCTGCCTCTTCTTCCAAAGGTGCTTCTAAAGGTCAGACAAGACAAGCCAAGGATGATTTTAATAGCTCCAGATTGGCCTCGGCAGCACTGGTACCCATTACTGAGGAGTCTGGTAAAGAAGCCTCCATGGCCTTTACCCTTGATTCCACATCTGTTGTCTCAGAAGGAAGGTCGTCTGCTCAATGTCAAGCTTCACTCTCTTCATCTAACAGCCTGGCATATTCTGTTTTGAAAGACAGCAGGTCTCAACTTCCTCAACAAGTTTTAAATGTGATTATGGAAGCCAGAAGACCTAGTACAAGGAAAGTGTACGCAGAAAAATGGAAGAGATTTTTATTTTGGACTGCAGCAAAGAATTTGGAGATTTCAGAGCCTAATTTGAGTGTGGCTCTTCAATATCTTACTGAGTTATTGGACAAAGGTTTGTCTTTCTCTTCCATTAAGATTCATGCTGCAGCAATTTCAGCTCACTATGATTGTGACCCACCATTGTTTTCACATCCTTTGTTCAAGCAATTTCTTAGAGGGCAAAGAATATAAGACCCCACGTAGAGCTCCTACTCCTGCTTGGGATCTCAATTTTGTGTTGGAGAAACTTACTCTACAACCTTTTGAGCCTGCAGCTACTGCTGAACTGAAATACTTGTCATGGAAGACTGCTTTTTTGTTGGCTATTACTTCTGCAAGAAGGGTTTCTGAGTTACAGGCCCTTATGGCGGTTGAGCCTTTTTTGATTTTTCATAAGGATAGGGTATCATTACGTACTAATCCTTCTTTTATGCCTAAGGTGGTTTCTAGTGTGGCTTTAAACCAAACTATTCATTTGCCTACTTTTTATGCAGATCCCCAAAATAAAGGGGAAAAGATTTTGCACACTTTAGATGTGCACAGGCAATTGCGTTATTATTTGAGCAGGACTAAGGATTTTAGGCAGTCTCAGCAGTTGTTTGTTTCTTTTGCTTTGAGTTCGCAGGGCAAGCCTGTGTCAAAACAAACTATTTCTAGGTGTATTGGGGTTTGCATTGCATTTTGTTATTCCCATCATGGCAAGGAGATTCCAGCTGGGATTAGGCCTCATTCCACTAGGGCTACTGCCACTTCAACAGCATTTCTAAGGGGTGGCAACTAAGGATATTTTGGAGGCAGCTACTTGGAGTTCAGTGCATACTTTCTCTAAGCATTATCACCTTCCTCTCTACTCTAAGTCTAGGGCTGGTTTTGCCACAGCTATTTTGCAAGGCATGTTGTCAGCTCCTGCTTCTTTATGATTTGCCAGCCTCCCTTACCTCTGCTTTGGGATTCTACCCAATAGTTAGGACTGCAGCAATGTGGAACGAAGAACATAGTACAGTTTTGTACCTACCATAAATGTAGATGTTCGAGGATCCACATTGCTGCAGTCCACCTCCCTCCTTCCCCTCTGTGTTTAGGGGTGGTTGTGTAGGTGAGGTTATATGATGATGATTTTGTATATATTATACATATTTTTGGTGTAGGTATATTAGGCCTTGTCTTTTTAGGGTCTTCTGACATCTGGGGCAAGAAAAGACTGAGGATATGACGTCGGTCATGCGCATTAGTACCCTGACGTACTGACGTCAGTCTAATGCGCCCTGACCGACGTCAGCCATATACTTTGGTATTCGGGCCGACTGGGACAGCGGACTACCCAATAGTTAGGACTGCAGCAATGTGGATCCTCGAACATCTACATTTATGGTAGGTACAAAACTGTACTTTCCTACACGTAAAATGGACTTGGCTCAAACTATTTGTGATTTAAAACTGTTTGTGAGGAAATTAAATCTAAAACAACTCTTGGGCGGCCAAATTATGACTAATAACCAACTCAGAGTTCCTAGTTGCTTTAATCCACCACTGCATAATACTTTATACAGATTTGAAAAAAATCTGTGAACTAGACCTTAGGAAATTAAGTGAAACAAAATCTGAATATAAGTATAACTTAAGTAAGTATGAGAAAGATAGTCTTGAGGTCTTGTTGGCAGCTGATGTGAGGGTAATGAACCCAGATAGAGGAGGTGGGGTTGGTAGTTATGGATACACCAGATTGTTAGGAAAATTAAAGAAATATTGACCACTGACATGTGTGAATTAGCATCAATTAATGAATACAAGGCAAATCAATTCATCAGAAGTTTTTTAAATGAATTGTTCATTGAAGCAAGAACAGATTTGCACACGTTTAATTATTTAGTGGTGGAGTCACCAAGAGCACCTTGTATTTTCTGTGTTCTGAAAATTCATAAAAATCTCAGTGACCCCCCCCCCCCTTTAGACCAATAGTCGATGGAAGGAGATCATCCACTTATGCTTGTGCCAAGTTTGTAGACGCTGTAATGACAAAATATGTGGTAATAGAACAGTGGATTTCAAAAGATTCTTGGGCATTTTTAGATAAAATAAATAACTTAACATACCAACAAGAATATAATTTTTTGACAGTAGATGTAAAGGAGTTATATACTAGCATCCCACACCAGCAGGGGATCGAATGGGTAACAGCAAGAATGAAACAAAAAGGTGCACCAGAAGATAAAGTCTCTCTTGTACAAGAGCTACTGGATGTCATACTGTCATATAATTTCATCCTGTTTGCTAATCAGATTTACATCCAAAAGAAAGGAGTAGCTATGGGCTCTCCAAGTGGTTCTAGTTATGCCAGTTTGGTGATGTCATTTTGGGAAAACACATATGTGTTTGGGAATGAATCCCATAAAAATATAATTAAATTTTATGTGAGATTCATTGATGACATTTTTATGATTATTGAGGGTGATGAGCATACTGCTGAAAATCTAATAAGGACATTAAGTAACACCACAGAATTATTGCAGTTAACACACACTTTTAATTCCATATCCATCACGTTTTTGGATGTAGAATTTCTTAAAAATGAACAACAGAAAGGGTATGAAGTGAAAATCTTTAGGAAACCCACATATTCAAACAAACTTTTACATTATTCAAGTGCACATCCAACACATCAAAAAAAGTCTGTAGTCAAGGGTCAGTTGGTACGAGCTGCGCAAATGATTACCTTGGAGGAAAACTTTATGGAGGAATGTCTGAATTTGAAACAGATGTTTTTGAATTGAGCATATCCTATGACTTTAATAGAAGAATTAATAGAAGAGGTCACATTTAAAAGGATTAACGGACTATATAAACCTATATTGAAGCAACAAATCACTTGTTTAAGTAATCAGATTGATTTGCAGATTAGTGCAAAAACACAAGTGGCTACACATCAACCTAACCCATTAGATTTTAATTTGGCTTGTATTTTGAGTTTTTCTCTAGACTCTAACAGCATAAGAGAAATTATAATGAAAAACTGGGGCATATTGAAAGATGACAATATGTTAATTTCCAAATTAGGAGCATCACCTAAAGTAGTTTGGAGAAGGGGATTGAGTTTTAAAGAATTGCTGCATAAAAAACAACAAAAAAATCCCCCGACAAGTAATAGAGGTATGATGCAATGTGGAAATTGTTCATATTGCCACCTAATAGAATTAGGAGGGAGCATTGAGATTAATGGGTTTAGATTATACACTAAAGGTAAATTCAGTTGCAACTCGAAAGGAGTTGTATACATAGCGACTTGTCAGGGCTGTCCATCCTTTTATGTAGGGAAGACAGAGTGCAGACTGAGGGATAGGGTGTATGAGCACCTCAGAAGTATCAACTTGCAGAAAGAAGAAAATGCCCTTGCAAGGCACATCTTGAGTTACCCTAACCACAGATTTCGATTTAAAGTCATTGATCAGGTTATGCAGGATGTGAAGGGGGGGGGGTTCCTTTTGGTCTTTTATTAGAAAAAATGGAGTTGTGGCAAATCAGGCTTAACGCGTATATGAACCCAGGCTTGAATGAGAAGTGCTCCCTAATGTGTTTATTAAAGTTTAAAAGCTTGAATAGATGAAATAGTTTCATTGCTAGAAATTATGGATAGTAGTAATAAAATGCATTGGAGTGTAGATATTTTATTGAAATTGTTCAGATTGTCTACATACGTACAGCCTTTTGGAGTTTATCAAATGCATAGATTTTAACATATGTATGCAGTATGCATATATTTAACAAGTTCACATATTTAGGCATAAAACATAGGTTAGACGAGATTTTTGTTTGTTTTAATATGTTTTTAATATGTTCTTAACATTCTATATTTCAATAATATGTTTGTATTTATCTAAATAGGTCACGTTTTGGACTGTAGTTTGGTTCATGCATTCACTTTAGCTACGGTTTATTGATGTATGGTTGTTGCTATTAATTTGTAACAAGGCAAAGTTCAGTTTGATTTATTTTAATATAAAACTGGTTTAGAGCCTTGTAAGGGCATATATCTTTAAGAATGATCAGTGTTATTACATCATTTGGCGGGGAATTTATATATTGGGACTTTGAATTTTAACTGACAGTCTTTTGCCTTTGTTCTGATGAAGTCTAACCATGATGTTGGATGAAAAACATGTTTATTGAGTGTTTAAATAAATGTAGCGGTCTTGAAGAGTTTCGGCGCTTAGCGTTTTTTGCAAGAGTCTGACAAGCCGATGTGGACAGGATGATGAGGAAATTCCTCAAGATGCAGATTCAAATGGGAGTTGTTCTGGCTCTTGACCCCATCGGATCTGGAGACTTTTGTCTAATACTAATCCCCCATTATTGGCTCCTTCTCCAATCTGACTTTTGGTTTCAGAGCCATCGGATCTGAAAGTCCCAGAGTCGTCTGGCTTACATCTGAAGATGTTGACATCTTTGACTCCTGTGGTGTCTCTGAGGGGTCTGGCTCTGAGCACTTTGGAGATGGATGGCTGTTGGAGCCATAGCATCGATACTGGCTTCAGAGTCAGACAAGCTTGGCTCTGACTCCTTCCTGGAATAGTTTGCCTTTGGGGCGGAGGGAGCCAATGGTCCATACGCATTCCTTTTCAGATTTGTTGGTTTCTTTTTCTCCAAGGCATCCTGCATTTGAGGTAGTGGAGATATACTTCTCTGATCCCAGAGTTTGGACTTCTCTTCTCTCTTTGTGTTCAGAGCCACTGTGATAGCCAACCCAAACTAGTCTATAGGCAACCCAGCAGGGTATATTAATCTGTTCTGACACTTCTCCAGAACATCCCACCAAAGAAGATATTCTTCATGTTTCACTGTTGCAGTCATCACATTTGGGTTATCCATGCCAGGGTAGCCCTCGGCCGGCCAGAATACCAGAGGCGTAGTATTTCTGCTTCAGTTGCTGTTGCTTGAGGACTGATGTCAGGTCATCAGTAGTATAAAGTAAGGCAGCCAACGCCATTATATCAGTCTTTCTTGCCATGGATCCCAAAGCAGAAGCAGTTTGCACGAGTTGCCGGTCACCCACTACCTAAGTTTTCATCTCCGAAGTGAAGTTGAAGTCATCTAAAGCTAAGTACCTCATCGGGGATCCTTTTTTCTTGCACTCACTGATGTCAGAAAAAGTTAACAATTGTCTCGACTGTGAAAAGCAAATACCACACAGAGGCTTCCACTCTTACTGCATCACTTGTTTAGGCCCATACCACGATGTCCCCTGTTGTTGCTTCTGTGCTTTGGTCAATGCCATTGTCGGGCCCTTATTGTAGCCAGATATTTTCATTTAAAAGTCGAATTCCGATATGGCTTCGGTAAGCCATCTGACAGCAGATCTTCCAAAAAAATGTAAAGACAGAGACAGACCGCACAGGTCCAAACTTACAGACGACACTTCCATTGAGCTAGTCGTCAGTCCTCTGGTACTGAGGTGCTTTCGCAGCCTCTGATGCCTGCTTTTTTTGATTCGCAGGCTGCTACTGAGACCCTTTCAGAGTCCGGTATGCCGCAAAACTCTTCTACTAAGGATCCTGTGGTCGTCTCTACCTTGGATTGGTCCGGAGCCGCTGAGCAGGCACCGGCTTCTGAGGAAGTCCTTCTCACTACCAAATCTCGACACAAACTGACATCTTTTTTCGCAACTACCTTTCTTTCAAAAACAACTGCGTTTCTTAAGCCCAGGGTTCGAAACACACCCAAAAAAATGACAACCCACTCTCAGGTGCCTGCTACCTTGCTTCAGTCGCAAATGCTTAAAATGGCAGAAGACCTTATTATGCTGATCAGGGGAAGCAAAGCTACCCTCTCAAAAAGGAAGAGAGATCTGTCCCCTGTAGTTTTGTCTGAACAAGAGTCAGATGAATCTGATGCATCTGACTATGAAAATATGCAACACACCACTCCACTTATGAGGATTCTGATGCAGAGGACTCAATTCTTTCAGCCTCTTCCCCAGAGGATTTTTCCTTTGGGGAAGCCTTGCATACTTTAAGGGAGCATTTCCAATGGGAGAGTCAGGACTACCCTCAGTCAAAAAAGAGACTGAGGGAATTCTTAGATCTTCTGCAACATAGACCCTTGGCCACGCCCCAGTCCTGGATGTTGTGGATGATCTTTTCCATGAATCTAGCCTGACTCCTGACGCCCTACCTCCTGCTCCCAGAAAACCAGATATGTACTATAGAGTCCCTGCCTCACACAAGTATCTTTTTAAAAATCCAACAGCTGACCCTGGGGTCATTTCTCAAGGGCCAAAAGGGATTAAAGCAACCTCTGCTAAGAATGCCACATCCTCAGACAGATTCCTGAGCATTGGACAGATGGGGTAAAAAAGTATACACCTCAGCTACTCTTGCCATCAGGGCACTAAATTGTCAGTTCCACATGATGAAATTTCAGCAACATACCCTGGAACTCCTTAAGGAAAAAATGTATTCCCTTCCTGATTAGACTGAATCTAAAGATTTACAAGACTTAATGCATTCTGGAAGCCAAGTAACTAAACACACTTTGCACTGTGCTTTTGGCACCCTAGAAGCTTCTTGCATGGCAGCAGTCACTGAATCTGTCATTAGAAGACATGCATGGCTTAAGGAACAACCCCTGCCAGACCATGTCATCTCTAAATTGTTGGATGCCCCCTTGCGCAAGGATAATTTATTTCGCACCAAGGCAGAAGAGGTCTTAAAATAGATGGAAGAAAAGGCAAAATCTATGCAAACAGTTAAGGATTTCTTGCAAATCCAGCCTCCTAGGTTCAGCAGGCATTGTCCCTCCAAGCACTGGTCCTTTTCTGCTCCGAGTAAACCATCCCAGCCCAGGCACCGTGAAAAATAGACCACCCAGACAGCAGCCCCAGGGATTGCAGAGATCTAAGCAGTGGACTACCTCCATTTTAAAACCAGGGAATTATAAGCCATCCCCCTATGGTAAGAACCCACAATGCCTCACTTCCTCTCCCCTCCCCTCTGTCCACCTTCACTTACTCCTAGGAGGAAAACTCTCATTTCACTCAAACACCTGGGCCACCATAACCAAAGACCAATTGGTTGTGAACATTGTGTCTCAGGGATATAAATTTTCCTTCCATACCCTTCCAACCCCAAAAGGGTTCCCAGATCTACCACCAAATCAGTGGGCAGAGGCTCAAAAGCAAATCCTTTCCCTTCTCTCTATGAGAGCAGTAGAGCACGTTCCTGCAGAAGAGATAGGCCAAGGCTTCTACTCCAGAATTTTTCTGGTACCCAGAAAGGAGGGCACCTGGCGCCCCATCCTCGATCTATCGATTCTAAACACCTTCCTGGTGATCCCAAAATTCAAAATGCTCACCCTCCAGCAGCTGCTACCCATGCCCTCCAAGGACGTGAGACTGACCAACAGCATCAATATTTTCTTAACTTCTGCTTCCCTCTGGATCACCATTGTTCTATTAATGTTGTCAGTTGTTTGCCTCTCCGCGTCAAAACCACATTAACCCATAGCTATGAATTTTGGCAACATCTCTTGTTCCTGATCCTGTGTTCCCTGTTGATCGCGGATCTGTGTTGTGGGCTGAACTGGCCCATCTTTGGAACAATGATTGGCTCCATCTCGAAGTCTTGCTGACTCATGAATGGCATTATAATGATCTTAGATTTTGGTGGGAGAGGCTCATGTTCTCCCCCTCATTCCTAACTCACATGATCTTCCCAATTTCTCTCATACCAGTACTTTGTCAACCCATATTTTTCTCTAGTAAGTGATGAGAACCAGGCACATTCATTCTTCAGTTAGGCCAAGAACCCTATGACTTATTCATTCCTTGACCAAGGTAAGAGTCTAATTAGCTTATCCCCCACCCTGATATGAGAGCTGCATATATGGGAGCAGGATAACATGCTCATCATATGATCTAGCTCCTCTTCCTGTATTTGGCTTGTAAGCTACTCTGTAGCCACTTCCTAGGGACATCATGCCTGTTTACCATGTTTGCTAACCTACCTGGGTAATTGACACACTGCTTGTAGCATTGTATTGCATAGCCCATTGCTATGTTTTGCCTACCTTCCGGTAGATGTTGCAAGTGCAGTAAACCAAGACATTTTCTTTATCAGGCTTGGTGAGGAAGTAATAGCCACAGATTCCAACCCACTCTTCCTTCATCCATGCTGTTAACCGATCACAGGTTAATTAAGTCATAGTTAAGAGTTTATTCTTGTATACCACTGGGCTGGCCAGGGAGTGACTTACATTCTTGATGTTCCCAAGATGCTAACTGTCAGGGCAGCCTACAGAGTCAAAGGAAAGATAACCACAGTATAGGTTCCTAAGCTAACTCATGGTGCTCAAGCAGTTAGGCTAAAAGGGTGCTTGGTCCACTTCAGACACCTTTTTGACATAAGTTGTTGTTTAACCATCACGGTTCAAATCTCAACACTTATGGTTTTCATGATCTAGTCTAATTTAGGACCTTAGCTTAGCATATGCTGGTTAAACAGTTCCTTTCTGATATCTGCATACTAATGGCACTCACTAATATTGCTTCCTGTCCCTAGTAACTTCATGTCATCACTGGTATATTACCATGACCATCCCCTGAATTGGCTGATTGCTGAATTAAAGACCCTGAAGCATTTATCTTAAAAGACCACCTTCTAGTAGCCATCTTCTATGTAAGTAACGGTTGGACAGATCTGACTTGAAACCAGCCCTTTTTCCTCACTGTTGAAGTAATTTTAAAGCTGTTTCTGTACTACTTCATTCATTTTTCTTGCCTACTTTCCAGAAATGTTGAATAGACGAGAGTGTATCTTACATGTTTTAGTTATTTCGAATCCGTGCCTGTCTGAAAAAGTTCACAAGTTCAGAAAATTATGCCAGATGTTCCTTTACTCGAGAACAGAAGAATTCTTGCTTGCAAAACAAACTCTGTAAAAGTTTGCTTACTTCATTACTTCCTGTAGCTAGCAGACTGTCTTACTCCTAGTAGAAGCTGTAATTAACAAGAACTCCACAGTGGACTTGTCATTGATTGTTATTTATTTATTACCCCTTTAGTCTTATTCTTGCTTTTTTTTTACAGTGTACATGGGGGGGGGGGTTCTTTTACCATTTGGCTGCCTTTACTTTAGCATCTACCCCCTTTTGGGTGTCAGTGTATCCCTGACATTTTGGGCATTTATATGAACTGGACTTTTTAAGATATTGCTTAACATATTTCTTTTGTTTATTTTATAAATGTACCTAGTTCTAAGTTGGTTAGATTGTGGTTTCATTGATGCAGTGTCATGTAGTTTGGACACATATGCAAGCAGCGGACAAAAAATAGCATACCCTGTTTGAGATTGGCTTAGTGAGAAGCTTGAATTACATGGAAGAACAAGTGAAGACATCTTGCCAAATATTAGCCCTCAGCCTTAGATTCACTTGTATTATGTTAAAAAAATAACATTTCACTCAGGAGGTATGCAGCCCATGTTTTCTTCTTTCGTAAACGTCTTATCTTACAGGGCTATAATAAACACGGACTGTTAGTCGTAATAAAATTAGATATTTCCTTAACTGTTCTACTTGGCATATAACCCTCTGAGATCCCCGTTTGCACCAATGTGTAATGCCCACCGGCGGGAAGGAAGTAATCGTCGAAGGGACAAATCCTTCTGTTTTTGACTATGCATATGATGATTCTTCTGGGCTGGGTTTAAGTTAGCTAAAGAAAAATTCTGATGAGCTTTCATCTGTTGTCCACAGATGTGCTCTTCAAGCTGTAGTGGCGTTGGTTATCTACTAACTTGCACCTATGCAGCAGAATTTGGGGTATTTTTTATAACTAAACATTTCTGCTGCATTTTTTTATCTGTTTTTGCTGAATGATGTAAACATATTTATGTATTAAAGTAGTGAGTGTGAATTGATGGCAAGGTGTTGAGAAATCATCGTTCTTTTTCCAGAAAGGAAAACTGACATTTTCTGATTAATCTCCAGTTGATCAAGTGTATATGTGTTTAAATGTTTACATTTAGATCCTGACTAAATTTGTCTGATTTTATTTCTAGTTGCTGGAGAGTAAACTAGCTGAGATAGAAGAGTTGAAGACTTTAATCGAACATCTTCGAGGAGACCAGGAGCGACTAAGACGAGATAAGGAAGTAGAGGCAGAGCAGCTTCATGAAGTAATAGAGAAGCTTCAGCAGGAGCTAGACCAGCTGGCTCCAAACCGCCATGAACTCAGTGACAGCCAAGAGAGTCTCAGCCCTCTGAGACTGGATCAAGTGGAGAACCTACAAAATGAGCTGAGGCAGAGTTCAGTAGACCTTCCAGAAGAAGAGGATGATTTGAAAAAAGGATCTGTTGCCATACTTGATAAGTTGCAGGATGAACTGACAGTAATATCAAAAGAACGGGACATTTTACAGCAACAGCTAAAGGAAGGAGAATCCCACCTTGAAGAAGTAGCAGCACATTTGACACTGAGCCTTCAAGAAGTACAGGCATCAGCCAGGGAACAGCTGAGTGAGCTAAATTCCTTACAGTTTCAGCATCAGAGTCTTCAAGAAGACTATAGTTTACTAAAGATGCAGCTTTCAAAACGAAATGCAGAAATCATGTCAATCTCGGAAGACATGCAGGAGCTAGAACATGCTTTAAGAGCAAAGGAAAATCAACTTTTAGAAGGAGAATTGCTGTACAAAACCCTGCAGCAGGAGATGAAGTCTGAGCTTGCAAAGTTTGAGCATTTACCAAAGAGGATAAATGAGCTTGAAAGTGAGTTGTCAAATAAAGACCTTCAGCTCCAGTCCCAGGCAGACAAAATCAGCATCCTTTGTTCTGAGAAAGATGAGCTTAGCTCACAGCTTCAGGACCTAAAGCAAAAAGAAGTGGGCTATATCACAGATATAGAGAAGCTAGAATCTGAAGTAACTCGACTTAACCTTAAACTTGAAGAACATTTGAAGGAACAGGAGAAACTACATGCTGAGAGGGTTTCCCTAACATTAGACTTAGAGGCTCTGAAGCAAAAGGAGAGTGTCTGTGCTGTTAACATGGAGGGGCTTGAGCTGCAAGTGAAGGAGAAGGATTCCGAAATCCAGAAGTTAAAAACTGACTTGCTAAGATTAGAAGAACAGAAGGCATTAGCATCTTCTGAAGATTTGTTGGATGAAGCACTCCAAGAGGAGAGACTGGTGAGTAATAGCATGGTAATCATAACTGCGGGAAGATACTTATTTACATCTTTTATGAGAGCACTAATTACTGTTTGTTCTTCCAGCAGAGGGCTGTCAACACAGATTGTTTCTGTCACAGATTTCCAAAAATCTTTTTCCAAATGACCCATTATTCTGATTGTATGCGTTTTATAAGATAATGCTGTCTTTAAGTTTGCTGCCGGATCTGCCTCATTTAAGGATTTTTTTCCAAAAAATATTGAGTGCAACAAAAAACAAGGTATATTCAGTACTTGGGTATAATACTGACAGCAGATTATTATGATTTTAGTAGCATGCATTTTTTTTTATTTTGTTAACCAAATTAGCTCACTAGGTATGTGACACAGGAGCACTTGTCTAAGTGATTTTCTCATGAGTTACAACTTTATGCATTGGGAGGCAGACAGAACTTGTCCCAGGGATACAAGGTGTTCATTAGCAGTTCATTATCTTAACACTGTTTACCTCACTATGAGCTTATAGTATGCACTTGTAAAGATGTCACCTTGGCTGTAATAGAAAAAATATATGCTTTTGTTGTATTTCATGTTTGGATGTAGCTATGATTGGTTGTGTTTGTCCAGTTGTAACATTGGATGGAACTTGATTCATAGTGGAACCAAGTATTTTTGCCTTTTCTAGTTTCATAAGAGGTTACTAGGCTAATGGCCCTAGGGCCTTTACAAGCCTAGTCGTGTAAAAACCTGAGTACCATTATTGACCGTAGTTAGACAGTCACTGTTAACAGAGCGATTCCGTGATCAGCAACGATTACCCCTGTCCATGAGAGACATAGGTGCCACCCCTAGTTGAATTAGCTGTCACCCATCCAGTTGTCAAGATTGTGTTTGCATAGGGTCATTGAAAAGCTCTGCTTTACATGGAGTGGGAGCTTATTCCAGAGGAGCGGCAATCACTGGGAAATATATCTGTCTTTCCAGCATGTTCTGTTAATGTCACAGGCTAGGTTGAGATTCCTGGAGCGAGTTATTCTTGTCCCATTTCATTTGTGGATTAGGGCAGGGTCCGAGGCTGCTTTGTAGGCCAGGCACAGGTGGCCTCTCAGCCGCATGTATGATACAGAGTACAGTGACAGGGATTTCAGTCTTTCCATGTATGTCCTATTTTGGAGGCCCTGTGGTCTGATAAGGGTAGAGTACAGCGGAGCTATAACCTCCGTGGTCTTGGATGCGATGCCCTTATTTATGAGATGCCCAATGTAGAATGTTTTTCCTTGCCACTATGGACACATGGTTATTGAAGTTTAGATTGCTCTCACCCTGTGTACCCAAGTCTTGCACCACTGGGTTTGAGCTTAGAGGGGTGCTGTCTATATAATAATTAGCAAGGGCTACTGCTTTGCCAAAGAGGCATTTTTTTTCTTTTATGTTTTAGTCTGTGAGTTTGGCACCAATCATTTTTTTGCGTCAGCCCTTTCTGTAATATATTAAGATCGTTAGGGGGAGCTATATTTTTGCACCCAGTTTACAGTCATTTGCAAACTTGGTAAGCTACAGGCCATCTACCTTTTCCTAGACTTTGGAGAAATAGATTTCCAACAGTAGAAGGTCCAGTACAGATCCTTGTGGTACACCACCGGTAACTGGTCTACTGGTGGACTTGGACTTCCCAGCTTCGACAGTTTCCATTCTGTTGGTGAGCCAATTGGCTACCCATCCTAGTAATGTATGGGTCAATCTCCAGCTAGGAGAATTTCTCTGGCACCTAAATGGGGGATTGTGTCAAAGGCCTTGGTTAAATCAAGATAGACGATATGTGCTGTTTTGCCAGTGACATTCTCGAAAAAGTCCACCATGTTTAATAAGCAAGATGTACCCTTGACAGAGCCAAACTGGGTCAAATCAAGAGTTTGAAGATCACCTATGTCCTTGTGGATAAGGTCCATGATTATTCTTTCCACGGTCTTGCAGATGAGGCTGGTTAGGCTTATGGGTTGATTGTTCCCAGGGTCAGTTGATGGACCCCCTTTGTGCAAGGCAATTACTGTTGATGTTCTCCACTCTGCCAAGGCAAAGCCAGTTCTCAGTGTGGTTAAACAGAGTGCAGAGTGGTTACAGTAGGTCTTCTTGAGATTGTTTAGTAAGCAGCCTGGGATGTTATCTGGTCCCATAGAGACGGTGTGTTTGGCCTTGGAGAGTGCTTGTATGACCTGTTCTTTGGAGATACTCAGTAGAGGTCTGGTGTCGGGAATGCTTTGCGGTATGTCATTGGGAACAGGGGTTGAAGTTATTGCCAAATCTGTCGGCTAGCAGGTTGGCAATTTTCTCAGGTTCAGTGTGAGTGGTGGTGTCCACTATAAGTTGGGCACACTGCTGGGCATTCCCTCTTAGGTTTTGGTTGTAGCTAAAGAATGCCTTATGATGGTCTTTAGCTAGGGATGCTAATTTAGACTCATAGCTAGCCTAAGAGGGAGCTAACAAGATATCTGATTTGGTTGTTCAAGCTGTGGAGGGTATTCTTCCTCTGTTGAGTTATTTCCCTCTTGTTGTTAGATATAAATTTCTTCCTTTTGCTGTTTAACTTACTTATACTTACAGTCCACAAGAGTGGCTTATTTTTATGGGAAGACCTGGTTTTGTTCCTGTTAGGTACAGCTGAGTCAATGCATTTGTTTAAGTGGCTATGTAGGGCAATTGTGTATTACTCTGCATAGGAGTCATTGTTTATGTTGGCTGGGGTGTTGAATATTTTATACCATCACTTAGTAAGCAGTAGTTTGCTTTGGATAAATTTTTCAGTTATTTTACTCCTGTGGCGGGGTGTCAGGTTTGATCTTTACTTCAAACAAGACAGATTTATGGTCTGACCTTGCCGGGGTGGGCAACACATAGGGGATAGTGCATTGACACCTCCCATGTTGGTGAGAACTTGGTCCAGGGCATTTGAACCCCTCCTGGAGGTGCGGACCAACTGTTCTAAGGTATTTGAATTAACTAAGTCCAGAAACCTCATAGTGATCATATTTGTACTCATGTAAGTCACCCAGTCGATGGAAGGATAGTTGAAATCTCCCATGACCAAGGTATTTGGCTGTATGCTGAGTGACTCTAGCAAGCCCAGGTAGGTGGTGTGCTTCTCCTGGTTCATGGTGAGGGACCTGTAGCTAGCGATGATGTAGAAGGGTATTTTTCCTATAGTTAATTGGACCTGGAGTAGCTCAAGAGTTGTAGTGTTTTACCAGTCTCGAGGTGTATTTGGATTTAATGAAAATGGATGCACGTCCACCTTTGATTCATTCACGCTTGCTTTGGGGTCTGAATGTGTGAAACGCAGTGTAGCCTTGTATGACCGGGGTGCTGTCAGCAGCCTTGAACCAAGTCTGTGACTGCACAAACGTCAGCATCTTTCAAGGTGAGGAGTGCTTCCAACAAGTAGAGCTTACTGTTCATGTTCCTAGCAGTAAGCAATATGACCTAGAGTTTCTTTAGTGGATTTTTTTATGTCAGAAGTTTTATTGTTTGGACACTGCTTAAAAACGGTACTATGGGGAGGCAGGTGTCTTTGACAGTATCCAAAAGGGTTGAGGCGACAGGTGAAGCCATCTGTGGATGTCTTCCCAGACAGACAGATACTGGATCCCCCCTGACACCAGAAGCTAAGCCAATTATTGAATCAATCATTTTTTCTCTGTATTGTGGCATCATTCTCAGTGACGGTAGAATGCTGCTTAGGGCTAGGGACATACCTGCCTGGGACACACAATCTAAGAGTTCGGTCATGTTTCTCTTCATATAGTTGTTGAGGCACTGATATGTGTGTTATGTGTGGTGGTAGATTCTGTTCATGTACCAGTATCTTTATGTTTGTGCTTGGGAGAGGTCTCTGGTCTTTTGGTAGGCTTTTAGTGAGTACCTCTGTGTATGTGGGTTTATATATCTTGACTTTCTCTTGTGCAAGAGGGGAGGTGTGTCTGCTGACAGTCTGTTGCACATCTTGTTTGTTATGTGAAACAACGGAGTCTAATTTCATGGTATAGTTACATCTGTCACATATTGTGTTTGCTTTAAGAGCAAGTAGTTGTCAGTATACATGAGGCAATTGCTACATTGCCTTAGTATGCTCATATCAATCAGGTTGGCTAGAGAAATGGTGGGAAACTGTCTAGTCATTATGGCAGTTACATTTGTTGTAGTGACTAACAGGGATGGGTTAGATAGACCAGGGTTTGCTTGCAGGACTAACAAGAGATGCTATTCTGTAGTAGGCTAAGGGTGGAAAACTGCATCAGCGCCTCAGAATGTGCAGCTGAGTTGTTTGCTGGGTAGTAATGTGCAACTGCGTTGCACACAGAGAGGCACTGGAGCTAAGGGGGGGGGGGTTCTCTAGCAGAATTTCAAGGGAAAATTGTTGTTTCTGAGCATTTGCGACTATACACAGCATCACTAAACCCTGTTGCTCTGTGAGCAGCTAAGTGCAAATGCGGTGCTTAAATATAAGCAAAGTTAACAGTTTTAACACAAACTGCCCATTGGGAAAGCCCAAAACTGAGCCTTCTTCCAACTGTCCCAACTCAGATGGGTTCTGGGCTACACACTTCTGCCACAAGGGTGAAGGAGGGCCTTCGTAATGTAGGATGTCTGGTTTTAGTGCTCAGTTAATACCAAACAGCTAGATTCAGCAAATCTGAATCTAGCATATGCTATGAAATACAGAAGTACTAGAATTTCAAAGTGCAGGAAAACAAAAATCACAGCAGTAACAACAGCATAAATGAAACCGCAATTAAGCAAAATACAGTTCAAAAAAGTGCAACGCAAGCTTAAAATACACTTATTTTTTGTTGGTCACATGGATTACTTAGATTTAGTTCAGATTCTCTCCAGGTCTCAGGCTAAGTTGCCAAACTCTGAGCAGCTCTACCAAACTCAGCTTATTACTTCCTGCAACTTCCATTACTAAGAGTAGGCCATGAATCTGCCATGTGTTATGTTCTAGCATTTATGAAACTTAGTGGCACCCCATAAGTTATGTTACAGCAGTTGTATCTACCAGGCAGAAGGACATCTTTGAAACTTTCCAGTTAGCACTTTGTGGCTGAAGAATTGTCTACCGCAACATTAGCATCGGTCTGCAGTATAAAGTAAGAAAACCTACCAGACCCACTTCTTCAGGTTATTGTTGCTCTTTCATATTCTTCACTTGATAAAGCAGAATGTTAATCCAATTGTACTTTTATCTCATATATTTGTACCATTTATTAGTTCTGTACTCATTTCTGCTGCTATCAAGTATCACTTTCCTGTTGTCCTTCTTTCCAAGATGATGAAAATTTAGGAAGAAACTTGACTTGGAAAGCTTCATCCAGTCATTGAGCCCACCACATGAAAGTATTTTGAATGTTCTCCCCAGTGAAGTTTTAGGCCTTAACCTTTTCCATCATTTGTCTGATCTAAGTGGAGGTAAAATAGGGTCATGTATACCTCAAATTCTTGGAATTTGTTTATTTGAGTTATCAGTTGGGTCAAGGTTTGAGGGGTTAAGATTTGTTAGTGTGATTCATCCTCTTAGGTTGTGGAATCGTAACCCAACAATGTCCCTAATATTCTGTTGAATTTCCATCCTGAAATTCTTTCTTAGCCAAATTCACATGTTCATTTCTATCAAAATGCACTACCTGCAACACTTATTTGCTTCTTTTACTTCTTAATGTAATTCAGTGCTGTCTGATTTTTGTCTTTATCTGTAAATCCATTTATGTTCCATGATAATACGGAGTAGCTATTATATGTTTGAAAGCTATTATACAACCTATTATACATGAGAGGTCTTTTGAATTTGTAGTTCCAGCTTTTAACTTACATGCAATGTATTAATGTTTGGAAGGTGTATCACTTTATGTAGTTTCTTCTTCTCATCTCTGCTTGAATATGTCATATTTTTAACACTTAAGATTCAATTAAAATATTCAGACAAAAAAAAGCAAAAAAACTAAAGTTTCAGCACCCTATATCCTTTTAACTTGTAACAGATGCAGAAACATATTAGCATTTTCAAAAAATGAAGTTTACTCTTCCAGATAGGAGCAGTTGCCCCCAGAGGCATTGCCTAATCTAAAATTAATGTTACTCATGCTAAAGTACATGTTACAGCCAGTGTTCACCTTTACATGAAATTGCTATCTGTTCTTTTCATGTCTTTGTTCCCCTCTCTGATGTAAAAAGTCGTTTGCCTGCTTTCAGTGAACTTTAACTTTTAGCCCTACAAGAAAGTGCATTTCAAAATAAATGGTTATTATTTTCTAATTTGTTTTACCCCAAAATGGCCTGAAAGGAGGCTGCCATCCGTAGCATGATTTTGTTTTGCAGTCAATGCCTTTCCTCCACAGTGTCATTTTAGAGGGACTGAGAAATCTCTATGATGAGAAAATCATTTACTGTGGTATTCTCTGTCATCAGTTCACAACAGTACTGTGTGCAATCTTTTGACTGCCAGCAGCAGTATGCATTTTAATTGCTTTGCTTCCTTTTTATTTTCATTAGTAGCCTTCTTTGATATAGCATTTTAAAGAATGTTTGAAAGATAGACTTGAAAATGTAGCTGAGTTAATTGTTCATTTCAAGGTAACAACTGTATTTCATTAAGTGTGAGGAATCTGACTCCTGTGATTAATATAGCAATAACCCACGCCTGGGTGTGGGTAATGCTGGATTTACCCACGGTTGGTGTGGTTTGGTCACGAGGGCGAAGCCAACCGTGGGTAAATCCAGCATTACCCACACCTAGAAATGGGTTATTGCTATTGTACAATGACATTATGTAAGAAAAAAAATAATTACTTTTCTTAAATAATGGCATTATATAATGCCTCCTTGCTGCCCTTCTGCAGCTGTCTGGTATTCTGCTGCAGTTCTGATGTACTGCGCATGTGTACGCCTACGCAGTACATCAGAGCTGAGGGCAAAAGCAACGGAGAAAGCAAGATCTCCGTTGCTTTTTACAAACTATTTCGCTATGTTAAATGGGTTTAACATAGCGAGACAGCTTTAAAATAAGCAACGGAAATCTCCTTTTAAAGCTGTCTCGCTATGTTAAACCCATTTAACATAGCGAGACAGTTTTGAAAAAAGCAACGGAGAAAGCAAGATCTCAGTTGCTTTTTACAAACTGTTTCGCTATGTTAAATGGGTTTAACATAGCGAGACAGCTTTAAAAAAAGCAACGGAGAATCTCTGTTGCTTTTTTTAAAGCTGTCTCGCTATGTTAAACTCGTTTAACATAGCAAGACAGTGTTTCTGTAAGAGTTATAGTAATGGAAAAAGTCTGGGCGACCGGACCTTTTTCCATTACTTTAACTCAAATTTACAACGTGCACGCTGACCAATCAGCGTGCACGTTTTTGAATATTAATGGGGGGGGGTCGTTGTATAATAGGCATTACTTGGGCTGAGGTGGTTTGTTACATTCACAGGTTTTAATACTGTAGCTAGAATTAGAGGCTTTGCTCGTAATATTCTTTCCCCAACTCACTGACTTGTCGCAACAAAGCACTGTACGCAAGACAAAAATGCTGTAACAAAACACCAGAAGAAACATGCATTTTTACAGAAAATACAATGTAGAAAAAAAACATTAAATTTCAATACTCATTGAAAATAAACAAGTGAGATGAAAATGTTTTTTTTTTCTTTGTAGCACTCAGAGCTTAATTAAAGGGAAAGACAACTCATTTGTAATAAGGAAAAAACTGAGTGTATGTCGTGTTTCTTGCTCATTTGAGTCTGAAAACTAAACTTGAAAGATTGGCTTTTGTTCAGACTCCTGGCTACACTGTGTGTATCTGAGGTGTGATGCTTATCTGTGACGGATGAGACAAAGTTAAATGCCATTGTTTAAGAGCCTTTATTTTCACAATACATACTTACAAATATCTCAAGCCCGAGCATTAATACCCCTCTAGCTTGCCATCTAGTATACCAAAGTGCTTGTTCCCATAATAAGTGTCCAGGCTGCTCTTAAAAATGTCTAAACTAGTATTTGCTTTAATGTAATTTGGTAGTCTGTTCCATGCATCAGCTACTCTGCCAGTGAACCAATTTGTACACTTCTCATTCCTATAGAATCTTCTGCATAGGTTGTCTGATGATTCTCTAGTACTTTTGATAACCCCAAACATTCCCAGAGGTAGTTGTCTCTAAATGCCCTATATACCTGAATAAGATCTCCTCTTGTATATCTGTAAGAGACACTGTACAAGTTCAGATATTTTAGTCTTTCATAATAACTTAAATTTTCACATCCATAGGTGCCCTTTGTGTATTTCTGCTGTACTCTCTTTTCCAGTTTACTCATGCTTGTTTTCTTATAGGAGTTATTTATTTTATTTTACATTTGTTGACTGGGATAGTCCGACTGGATACTTGTCCATTTTCAGCGGAGGCCCGGGGAGAAAAGCTCCAAGGTGCAAACAAAAATACATTGCATAATACATAAAACAAAAATATAAAGTGTACAGAAACATTATTTACAGATTATTTCAGAAAAACAAGTGATGCATTTAGTAATCAACAGATTTACGTAAACTAAGGAATGAGAAGTCTCAAGATAGTTGAGAAATACTGGAGTAATTACTTTGGAATAATAGTGAATACGTTAGGATTAGAACAGTGGCAATTTCTATATTGTTATTCCATACTCAAGTTTTGGTCTAATGTAACTAACAAACAGTGACTTCATTTTGATTTCCTAGACTTTATATATCGTTTTATACAACCTATAGTTCTGTAACTATCATAAACTAATTGGTTGATATGATTAGAAAAACTCCTAGCTGGATCTACCCATATACCCGGGTCCTTAAATGAGTCTACAATTTCAGTCACTGTGTACTGTATTAAATATTCACCTTTCATTTTGTCTCCCAAATCTCATATGCTTAGTTTTGTATGTATTTATTAGCGTATTATTCCCCTGTAACCAAATGGTCAGTTTAGACAAATTATTTTGCAGACATGCCTTACCTGTAGCACATGTAATCAACCCAGTTTCAGGTAGTCTGCCTATAGACTGCAGATCACCTCTGATGAAAAAGTTAGGTCTGAAAGATACAAGTAAGGCTGTAGGACAGAGCCCTGTGGGATACCTTGACTGTAACCAAGGATTTCACCTGTTCAGTTGCTGTATACTTGCCATGTCCTATTTGTAAGCCATGCAGCTATTTCATCTTATTAAGAGTACATCAATACCTTGTTGTCTCTTTCGGCTTTTTCTGGTTAGGGGTCGCCACAGCGGAACTCCGGTCCGCTAGTGATTGGCAGTAGATTTTTACGTGCCGAGTTGCCAGCCCTGACGCACAACCTTCAAAGAAGGTACGCCCATTCACGCATGTCTCCACACAGAAGACGCTCTACCTGTGAATCAAACACAACAACGTCTTACTGTGAGGCGACAACGCTACCACAGCACCACCACCGAAGTTATTAGGAGTACATCAATACCTAGTTGTTCTAATTTATTAATCAGTGTTTTATATGTGACCCTGTCAAATGCTGAAGTTAAATCTATATAAATTACATCACAGCACAATTTTTCATTTATAGCTGTTGTTATATAACATCATGTTACCAATGGTAATAGATCTATTTTCAGCATGTGCATGCTGATATATGGCTTCAAGTCCCAGCCTATCCAATTCTGACAATAACTTATCCAATATTACCTTCTCCATTATTTTGCCACAACATGAAAGTAGACTTAAGGGTCTGTATGATTCCAGGTTTGTTCTACTCCCCTTTCCCTTAAAGACAGGTTTAATAAGTGCACGTCTCCAATCTTGAGGAATCTCTCCATATGTATATGATCTAGTGAATAATAGATATAATGGTACTGTAAGTTCTTGCTGAAGTATTCTCAGGTCATTGTTACTAATTCCATCGCCTCTCTGTGCTTTGTTTGGATCCAGTTTGCACAGTTTTTTCTCAATATAATCTAATTTGCAACCAGTATATGAGGTTACCTGGATGTCACTAGGGTAACTTATTGTGGAGCCAAACTGTTTTGCATAAGATTTTGTAAATATATCTATAATCTGTTGTCTGAGAATAAATTTTAGTATCTGCACATAGTTTATCAGTGTGAATGTCTTGACTCCTTCCACATCTTATGTACTTATAAAAAGGTTTCCTATTGTGCGCAATATCTTTATCTAAATTTCTTCACGTTTCTTGATCTTGTCTAACACCATGCTTTATCTGTTTGTCTAGCTTGTTTATTTCAGTTTTCAAAGTTGTAATTCAGCCTCTCTTCCATTTCTTATATTTTTTGTCTCTCACCTTAATCGGATATCTTGTTAGGAAATATATCCCCCTGATGTCGGATGCCTAGATCCTGCTGCTAAACATTTTTTTTATTTTTTGTACTCAAACAATTTATCTTTCAAAACTTTCCACATTCCATCTGCAGTTTTTCCACTGAACATCTCACTCCTGTTAGTTTTACATAATGGCTGTTTTGCTTCCATATAATCTGTAATTAACCTTCTGTGCATTGGTTTAGATTTCAGTTTGGCAGAGTTATCTAGCAACAAATTAACCTTTATAACCCCATGATCACAGCACATCAATTGTGGTAAAACTTGAAATAACAGTAATTTCTTTAGTAACACAAACTATGTCTAGTATGTTCCGTCCCTCTGCAGTTGGAATATGTGACCTAACCTAATTACTCTGCTACTCTTAGTAGCATTTGCAATGTGCAAAAGATGATGAAATTAAAGCATGAATGAAACGCAAACAGAAATAAGTTCAGATATAAAAAATGCAATAATTATTAAATGATGTTTTTTGCTTTATGTGATTGGTTTTATGTTGGATTCCAGAGAAGGAAAATTATGTTTTTTGGAAAGAAAAAACTTGACATTTGGATGGAGATCACCTATAATTGCTTGTACTTGCAGACTTCAGCCTCCAAGTTGTAAACTTTGCAGAGGCAGGAATGAATCTTTGTAAATTTCACCCAGAATACACTGTTCATCTCTCTCATGATTAATTGCATGCACCTGTAGACTTAAAATCGCTAATGACTTTTCAAACACAGGAAAGAACCATTTGTCATGCCTTTCATTATTTTATCCTAGTTTTCAACCTATTGGCTTAAACTTGTCAGAAGTTTAAACCAAGAGCATCAATCTAGATAACCACTCCTATGAGAACAGGAGAGGATAACGTGATTATTACCACCCCTACCCCTGCAGATCAATGTCATGTTTGTTAAACTTCAACTTTCTTCTTTCTGGCCTTTATCTTGTTACAGTGTAAATAAAGCCTGGATACCTTACAACTAAGAAAAAGTACTTTCTGGCTTTAATATCTTTAATATATTCAGTAGTCACTGATCAGAATCCAGCCACCTCAAGTTTAAAGTAGCCCTAATTGCACACTGTATACAAAACTGCATTGCTATATAAAATGTAGTGTACGTTATGAAACACTTGTACAGATATTAGTAAGAACAAAACATGCTTCAGTCACGTTCTAAATATTAGTAATGTAAAGTAGGGTAAGTACTTTATTTATGAGTTTAACACAGTGAAGAAAATTATAATCCTTCTCAGACACGTCTCTTTGCAACGTTACATTTTAAATGTCTGTCCCTAATTTTCACAATTTTGCTGGTCATTTTCCTGATCCTCTTGGTCTCCCTGTGGTTTAAATCCAAGATGCTGCAGATTTTTGAAGTCAGCTCCTGCACTTCTTTTTTTTTTTTTTTTTTTTTTTTTTGTCATTCAGGCATTTTCCTTTTGAACAGTGGAAAAGTTTCACTGGCAAAGTGCCTTGAGAGACATAACTGTCAGAAGAAAGAGAATGCCCCCTGGCTTGCCGCTTGTTGGATAAACCTAATTTCTTCCTTAACGTCTTCTGCATCCACAAATGCCTTTGATACTCTAGGAAAAACAAATTATGAAGAAAGCAGGATACAGCAACTTGAGGCATTCCATGAATCCACAAACATGCTGCTGAATCCATTTTTAATACTTTTCCCAACTGCCACAGTTTTACTAGAAACAACTCGTTCTTTAGTGCATAGACATGATGTGCCCTCTTAGTTAACAAATCTTGCTGTGGAATACCAGTTCAGTTGCTTATATTTGCTTTCATAAAATTAATGTAGTGTGTTGCTTCCAGTTTCTCTTATGCATTTGAAAATCTCTATTTTGTGTTTGCAGAAACTCCAGTGTTATATGAAATAGCTGAGAAACCTCATGCTCGGTTTTATCAGTTTGTTTTAGTAACTTGTTAAAGCTGCTTCTGTTATTTCCAGCCATTTGTTATTTGACTTGATTCTTTCAGTGCATCTCTTACTTTAAACACATCTGAGTGCATTTGATTTAGCTTTCCTCTAAATTATTGCCAACAGTCTCCTGTATCAAGGCTGAAAGTTGAAACTGCTTTGTGCTGAATAGCTGCAAGTTTCTTCCCAGTCAGAATTTTTCTCTAATCCTTTTCTGATTGATTTTATAGTACTTTCTACAGATTTCTTTGCTGGAATCCAAGCTGTGCAGTTACTAACCAGTAATTTAATTTTACCCAGATCAACAGTTTTTGCATATTTTTTGTTTTATTTTTCACATGGGGAGAGCTTTAATCAACTTGTTGATCAGTGTGGTGCCATCTTGTAGGTCGCCTTATAGCCCAACTTTGTCATCGAAAAGTGCGAGTTTTCCTGCTTCTGCCTCACTTTTTGGAGAAGCACTTCAACTTCATCCTCTGAGGACCCTATTAGTCTCATTTGTTAGGCAAACCTTATTTAGACATCCACTACCTTCACCTAACTGCTTTGTTTCTGCACTTTTTTCTAGTTTCAGGCAACCCTTGCTTTCATGAGACAGTGATGCAAGTTATTACTTCCCCAAAAAATGAAACACTCAAGATTAAGACTTACAAAAAGTATGTGGAAGCACTTCTTCATATGGGCCATCTGTAGAGGTCTGGATCCACTTACTGCTGTAGTTTCTTCTGTTCTGGAATGTCTTGCTCATGTTTTACTTTGGACTTTGTCAATGTCAAGATTCATGTAGAGGTCATTTCAAGATTTCCCCATGTGTAGCTAATACTTTGTCAGTTTCTTTAAAGGCATGCACAGCATTTGTTAAAAGCACCTTTCTCTTGAGGCCATTATTAAATGATTGTGGCCCTCCCCTGGAATCATGGCGTGGACAGTTCTTCCTTGCTTTGACTCTGCATCTTCTGCTGTGGACAGTACCTCAGCCTGGAAGATTTTTGAATCGCAGAGCCTCTTAGCCTTTTGAGCTTTATAAAAACAGGTTTACTTCACATACTACTACTTCCTTCCTTACCAAAAGTTGCTACAGAAACCATCCTCCACCAATATATCCATCTTCCAGTCTTCCTTCCTCAACATTGTAAGCTTGGTAAATAGTTTTTCACTGCACAAATTCACACAGATAGTCAAGGTTTTACATTTTTATCATCAAGCATATCTGAAGGGGACTCTTAAACTTTCATTCCTTTTCTAATAAGAAATTAATATCTAAGTTTTTAAGGTGGCTTTGGCATACTGGCTTACAGAATACAGCTCATTCTAGTAGGTAAAAATGCTACATATCTTTTTTCCAGAGTGCAGCCCTGTATGATTGTGCAGCAGCTGCTTGGTCTTCTTTTTATTCTGCAAAACACTTAGGCTGGATGTTATATCCAGGTCTGGACTTCTTTTGGAGCCACTCTTTGAAGGGTATATTCTTAGAAGGGTGACCACCTAGAATAACTAGCTTGAGCTTCGGTCCTGCTTTTTCCAAGGATGGACCTTCTCATGTCAGATATGTGACATAAATTTGGATGAGTGTGGTCCATCCTTGGTAATGTACCCATCCTCCATTCCACTTTGACTCTTCTAATTTGGTCCAGATTTATAATGCAAGTTTTTTGTTGCGCTACTTTGCATGGCATATTATAGATAGGAAGAGAAATGCCATCACCGTGCATTTTAGTGTTGGAGCAACTGAAGTAACTTGTGAAGTTTTACTTTCACATTTGTCCTAGTGCTTGCTGACTTTGGTCATGCTGTTACTGAGGATGGACTTGCTCATCCACCCCTATTGTTAAGGTAGGTGCATAACTTTTCATAACCCACTAGTTAGGCCTTGTTTTAGGGGGTCCTTGTCAGGAATATATGAAAGTGAGCAGTATTCACTTATCTATACTGACCAGCCACTAATGTGTCTTTGTTTAATTTCTTTAGAGTTGTGTAAGAGGGCAGCTGTCTGGAGCAGAATCTTTGCTGACACAGACCAGGACTACTTTGCATGAGAAAGAAGAGCTTTTGTTCCATCTGACTTCACAACATGAGCAGCTGAGAACTGAGTTAGTCGCTGTGAAAGAGGAGCTGACCTCTAATGAAGACAAAATTGAGAAGCTCTTGGAACAAGGACAGGTATTTCATTTTTGAAGTATTAGTAGGTGAATAATTGAGAATCATTTTGTATCATATGTAGATTGTTTCCTGTGTCTTGGTTTTGTCACTTGCTTGAACAAGTGACACCCAACAGTGAACTTTTGCACTTCCACCTTTTTGGCATTTCCTGGAGCATGTGCAAAGGAATGATGAGGTGCATTTTTCATGTAAGAGATCCTTGGCCTTTCTGCTTAGATGAAAGCCATTATTTCTCTCATAGTGTGTGTGTTAGGATGCAAAGCAATAAGAATAGGATTAAAGTGGTAGGAGGGAAGTGGGTATTAAAAATATTCTTTCCATCACTTTAACTCTACAATAATATGAAAACACAGGTAATTTGCATTAGTTGCAAGAATTCTTGTGCTGTGCAGTCATTTAAAGTATGTGACTGTTTAGTACCAAAGTCACAGAACTGTTTGATTTTGTAAAGTGGTCTGCAGTTTGTTGCTTGATGTATCTTAGTAGGAACATTTTTATTTTCCTTCTGGGTATTGAATACTAACAGGATGCCAAATGTATTATTCAGGTCAGAGTATACATGAAGATGATCTTTTAATTTGTGTTCATTGTATTTTGTAGAAATTGTCAGTATACATCTTTAATGAAGGAGATGATCCTCACCAAAACCTACTTTCAGAATCTTGTACTATGTCTCTCTCTCTGTCCCCTCCTTTCTGTCAGTTAGCTAAACAGCCTGTTTAGTGTATTAACTGCATACAGTATCCATTCTAACCCTATATCTTATTCACTTGGTAGTCCCTAACTTGTCATTGTGAACTGTACATTGTTGCTTACTTATATTTCTGTTAACCAAAACCTCCATCTCACAAAAAATGCTTGTTCCGACAGGCTAACAGCTTACAAATTATAAATTTTGTTTTCCTTCATTGGATTTAACTAATCTCTCTGTACATATCGTTTTGAGATTTATTGCCTTATTAAATGTCAGAGCACTCCCTTTGGGTGTTTTCTCTGTTTAATAAAGATGAACTGTAATATAAAATGCCAGAATTTAATTTTATGGCTTGTTACCCTGTTCTAAATTTTCAGTCTGTCAATCACACTCACAAACGAACACACGCATGTACGCACACACACACCTACTCACTCACTCACATTGTATTGGAGGGGTAACATGAGCTACATTTTCCACTCTAAAATATTTCAAGATTTCTTTTTTTAGCCATTTGGAAATAGTGTACTTCCCTTTCTAGGCACAAGTACATATTTAATCACTGTATTTAACATCATTCATTTAATAATTGCTGAGTTGTTTTAATTAAGGATGATGACTGAATATAAAGCAACTCATAGGTATTTGTGAACATTAAAAAATACTGAATCTCCCTTTACTTGTTTTTATTTTGTGTTTTTTTTTTTTCAATTGTTTTATGAGGTTGCTGTTTCCAAAGTAAATGTTAACTTATTGTATCCCTTCTGTTTGCATTTGACTCACTTTGTCTTTTTTTGGAGATTTTCTTGTAAGCTGTTTTAGCATATAGAACTGTGTATGAGCAGATGTCAGTGCCTCCCTTGTGGATTGTTCACAATAACACTAACTGTATTACTGATGGTATGTAGTTAGACATTTTGCTGTGCATCAGTCCAAAACAATTATGTAGTTAATTTATATCAATACATCAGTATCCACTGGGGTCTTCCATCACTTCATATTCAGGGCAGTCATCTTTAGAAGCTCACAGTGCTTGAATGAATTTTTAAATGCATTCATTTTTTTGTTTTGTTTTCATTATTATCTTTATCACTTTTTTGCTTTAAGAAAATTAGTTCATCAGGTGGACATGTTTGAGTTGATTGCTGTTCGAAAGCTGTAGCATCTCTATAATTTGCAATCTGCCTAATGTAGGGAATAGCCTCTTTATAAGTCGTACTGGAAAACTGATTTACAACTCCTTACTGCTTGAACCTCTGTCTTTCAAATGATCTTCAACAAAGCTGCAACCTTGATTGGAATGGTGAATGGTTCTTGTTCCATCCCATTCCACTGGACTGTCATTGTCCATGCCTCTCTTTTGAGATATTCATAAAAAACAAGGGAGTTCCTATTAGCCCATCAGTTCTTTCCACCCACTGGCAACATCTTTATTAGTCAGGTACACCCTTCTTCTTCTTCTTTCGGCTGCTCCCTTTAGGGGTCACCACATCAGATCATCTGTTTCCATTTCTTCCTGTCCTCTGTATCTTGCTCTGTCACACCAACCACCTGCATGTCCGCTCTCACCACATCCATAAACTTTATCTTAGGCCTTCCTCTCTTCCTGTTACCTGGCAGCTTCATCCTTAGCATCTTTTTCCCAATATACTTTGCATCCCTCCTCAGCACATGTTCAAACCAACATAATCTTGCCTCTCTGGCTTTTTCTCCAAACCTTCCAACCTGGGTTGACCCTCTAATATACTTATTCCTAATCCTGTCCACCCTCGTCACACCCAGTGCAAATCTTAACATCTTTAACTCTGCCATGTCCAGCTCTGACTCCTGCCTTTTTGTCAGTGCCACTGTCTTCAACCCATATAATATAGCTGGTCTCACTACCCTCTCGTAGACCTTTCACTCTTACTGGTACTCGTCTGTCACAAATTACTCCTGACACGGTTCTCCACCCACTCCATCCTGCCTGTACTCTCTCTCTCACCTCTCTTCCACACTCACCATTACTCTGAACTGTTGATCCCAAGTATTTAAACTCATCCACCTTCGCCACCTCTACTCCCTGCATCCTCACCATTCCTCTATCCTCCCTGTCATTCACACACATATATTCTGTCTTAGTCCTGCTGACCTTCATTCCTCTTCTCTCTAGAGCATATCTCCTCCTCTTAAGGGTCTCCTCCACCTGTTCCCTACTCTCACTACAGATCACAATGTCATCTGCAAACATCATCGTCCACGGGGACTCCTGGGTACACCCTGCTGCAGTAAAATATTGCTAAGGATATAACAGCTGGTCAGCTCTCAAAGCTTCAAGAAAATTTCCATGTGCCCAGACCATTAATCTGCTGGAGAAGAGCAAAAGAAAGAGCTGTGTGAGCACTAGGCCATTCATTGCTTTCATGCCACCTGAGAGAGGAAGGCTAGAGCCCTGTAATAGTTAATGCTAGGAAACTAAAAATAGAAGTCTTCACCCTGGCAACAAAAACATGCAAAAAAAGAGGTGAGTGGAGGGAAGGAGCATCTATTCCTTGTACAGCTGTTCTGTGTTCATCATTTGATCATTGTTGTAGTAGCCTTAGCTACGTGGGTGGACTACCGTAACTTATACTAACTTGGACAAGGAAGGATGAGGGTCCTGGAGCCCCTGGAGAGTGGTGCCTGCAAAGCCTGTCCTATAACTGGAGAATAAACCTAGTTTGTAGTTCTTTGTAAAGGTATATACAGAAGACCAAATTGTTGCTTATAGAATCCAGCCCTTGCCAAAAAGCCAAGATGAAGCCAAGGTCCTAGACTTGAGCCTTGACTCTACCTGGAATTGCTTTATTGTGGTGGGTATAACAAAAGATAACACAGGACAACCATTTGGAGATAGACTGGCTTTGACACATGGTGTCCTTTCTTTTTACCTTCACAAGAATTGAGTAACTGATCAGAGTTCTGAAAGCTTGTTTTGTCAGGATAGTATCCAAGTTGTCTGTTTATGTCCAGAGTATGGAGGGTCCTTTCTCCCTTGATTTTAGGCTCTGGAAGGAAGACTTTGGAGATGGATAGCTTGGCTAAAAGTAAATTCGGATACCACCTTAGGAATAAAGGAACCAGTAGTTCATAAGGAAACCCTTTCTGTGGAAAATCAGATAGTATGGCCCACTTTAAAAGCTTGCAACTCAGTCTTATTGCAGAAGTCAGTACAATCATCAAAACTGTTTTCCATCTTAACTTCAGATCAGTCTGATGAGCTGGTTCAAATGGAGCAATAGTTATTTTTCTAAAATAAAACTAAGATCCCAAGGAGGAGCCATCTCCTTTCTAAGTGGATGGGTATGCAGAACCCCTGTTGGAAACATTTGAACATAGGAATCCATTGAAGTGAGGGTGGTATCCATGGGCAGACATGCTGAAATGGCCTGCTTAGAAATGAACCTGGATAGAGGAGTAAACCCAGTCTGTGAAATCTCTGACCCAAGTGAAAGATTCTGACACCGATAAAGGCTTTTCAAAGAAAAACAAGTCATCTAAAACTAAGAAAAAATGTGAATACCTTGCATTTTGCAATAGGTTATAACTGTAGCTAGACACATTGTGAACACGCTTGGAGCAATGGATAGTACAAACAGTAATGCAGTGCGCTGATAGTACATTCCAGGCACTAAAAAAATTAAAAAGCATTTTAATTCTGAGGCTATAGGAATATGATGATAAGCATCCTTTAAATCTAGAGTTACCAAAAACATGAAAGGGGACATAAGTGGTAACAAGTTATGAAGGGATAGCATTTTGAACTTTGGGACTTTCACAAACTGACTAAGAAAGGAAGGGTCTTGGACTGGTCTTCGTGATGCTTCTTTATTTGATACCAGAAACATTCTTAAGTAAAATGTTTTCCCTGTCAGAGAAAGGGGAACATGCTTTATAACCCCCGAGTCAGCAAATGCTGAATGATGGGTGGGAAAAAGCAATTTGATCTGTCGGAATAGGAGGAATGTCCTTAAAGTGGGGATGACTCCCATTGCCATCTGTACTCCTGATGGATCACTCTCAGAATCCGTTTGTCTGAGACTATCTATTGGCAAAAAGAGAAATAGAAGACCAGATTTTTGGGAAGAATTAGATGCTTGCCATGGTGGGGAAGTTCTGTAGATAGTCATACAGACTTGTTGGTCTGTCCTTGTTTCTGGAGGGACCCATCCTTTCTTTTGGAACCTCCATTACTATTTGCTACGTCTGCTTATTTTGTTTTATTTGTAAAATATTGCTGAGGTAGCTGTAAAATCCTTGAAAACTTTGGAGAAGGAAGGCTGAAAAATTGGAGAAGCTCCCTGAATCCACTTCCTTTTCCCATCACACTTTTTAAAGGAGCTCTGCAGCTGCAGATTGTCCAAGAAGAATTTGTCTATCTATGGGAGGATTCAAAATTTCAGATTTTATATCCTCAGGAAGGTTTTGTGTACATAATGAATCAAACTCATCATAACCATTCCATTATCAGTAGCTCTGGAAGTGGCATCAGCTAAATCATAAGCATAAAGAAGATTTTTTTCTCAGCTGAGAGAAATGTCATAATGTTCCTCATTTTCCAAAGAGGCAATTATAAACTTTTAACATGTGAGCTTGACAATTAAGAATTCTAATAGTGAATGCTGTAGAATAGTACACCCCCCCCCCAAAGATCTTTCAGACTTTCACATTGTTGTCAGAGAGGTAGGGATTAGCATTTTCTAGACATGTACAGCAGATGGATTCACCCAGGGAATCACTGTATGGTCTGATCTAGGTTTAAAAAATAAAAACTTTTTTAACACTTAAGACATTTATGCAGTATATGTGCTTGCTTTGGGTTAACAGGCTAGCTTATCATGCATGTCACAGGCTGTAATAAATGCATCCTTTGGTGATTAAAGAACAGGAGGAAATGGAGTATGTTCAGGAAATTCCTTTTAGACTGACTTATGGTTATTTAATGACAGTAGAAGGTTATTATGTTCCCACTGAAACAACTGATTCATTCTGGATATGGTTTCAGTAAAAGAAAATCTTCCAAGAAACTATCAGAAGAAACACACTCCTCAGACTCAGAAACCTGAGGAGAGAAAACAGAAGTTGTCCCGTCACATTCATTTTCCTGTTCAATGTCCTGAACATCCCATACAGTGAAAAATTCCTTTCTCTTACCAGTAACAAAGCTGGCAGAGGCAAGAGCTTGAACATAAGCCCTGACCCATAACTCATTCTTGTCCAAAGTATCTGAGACAGGTGAAGATAAATGTCTTTTAACTCCTTTTTGACCAGAATTTTGAAAGGAGCAGACTTACTTTTGACAAGCAAAACCTCTCTAAAGACAGGCATTCCTGTTTAACTAGGGAGAGCGGTATTCCCTGCACTTTCTTCCAAGACCAAAAGAGTGGTTTTCCTTTGACCTCCAGGGGATCTCCAGCAGCCACGGAGGATATGTCTAAACCCTGGTCCATGATGGCTGTAGAAACTACACCAGAGGGAACCAAGGAAAAAGATGAATGGTCTGAGATTATCACAGCAAAGTTGCCCATCTATGGTTGAGGCAATTTAATAGCCTACTGAAGGGGCAGAGGCTGCTTAAATTTTTTTTTCTTGTGGATGGAAGAAGGAAATACTGAGGAGCCAATAGATTGTTCCATGGTGAAACCGAAAAGATGCATAAATTCTGGGGAAGTCTATTAGCAGTAGTTGGTGAAGCTGTTAAGCATTTAAAAAAGTCAATTTTCACCACAAGGCAGAAGCAGTTTAAAAACTTACCCAACCCCTAAAAGTAATTTAACACTATTTTTAAACAGGAAAAACTGGTTTTAACTTTAGTAGTTAAAACCAACACTCCTACTAAAAAGTAACTCACAGTAATGTGAGTGTGTATAAATTACGTTTTCCCTAACTTAAAAGGAGTACTTTTATAGAAGTTAACTCTCTGTCAAAAAAAAGGAAAACTGAAGGTTTTTTCCCACAAAGTGCACATATCTGCCCAGCAATGGAGTCGCGTTAGCCCACTGATCTTCGAAAACTCACAAGAAGAGCACTCATTGGTGGCAGGAAATCTCTGAAGGGTTTCACACCCAAACCACTCTTTTTCTTTAGCTCTGCTCATGCTGGTTAACAATTTGTGCACGTGGAAGGGTGCCCTTACGCTTTTGGAAGGTGGCTGGCTGTTATTTTTGGCAGGACATAACCCATAAAGCTAAGCCTACCTGCAAGCATCATCCTTGCTGAAAATGTCTGCACTTTTTCCAGGTATCAAATGTCCCGTGTACTGTAAATGCAGAACGTCACAGTAGTCAGTATGTGAATAGATGGCATATTGCTGTAAATAAAGGCAACATAATGTCTGGGTGTTAAAAAAAACTGTCCATGTAGCATTTTTAATAATGCAAAGGCACTTCCTGGCTATCAGGTAACCATTAGCTTTGAAACAGTCTGCTTATCAATAGTAACGCTAAGGTTCTTGAAATAGTTCATCCGGGGAAAACGTGTATTGTCCACTCACTAAAGAAATTCCTTGCTGTTTGAGCCTGAATGTACTGCACTACTTGTTGTAATGAGCAAGATTTGGTTTGCAGTTGCTCACTGATATATAGCCCGTATTACCTTGACGAACCTGCTGACCATTCAAGTCTTGTAATGGTTTGGTAACTTCAGCAAGCATGCCCACTCATATATGATCCGCTAACAGAAAAGCAGACATAAGTATACTAAAAATGAATGTCCTAACTCAGACCACTGAGTTGCATCCTTTCAGGATAATTTGAGATGGTAACACAAGAAAGAGATGTTACAACATCTACTTTGAATGATGGGAAATACTGCAACTTGGTGACCGAGCCTGGCTGTCAGACACTACTCAAAGGGCTCAAGCTCCTTTTCTACTCCCATAACTCCCATAGTGCACCTGCCCTCTCTTAGTCCCCAACTCTTGTTTGCCACCATAGTAATCAGACTTCTCTAGTGCACCTTCAGATAAATTCTAAAAACTTATAAAAAGGCCTTAAAAACACCACATTTCTGTTTTCTTTTTTTCCCTCTTCTTCTAACTATAACATTTAAAAAAAATTCTCCTTCCTGCTGTCACATCGAGGTGTTTTTGGCCCTAACCAAAGAGTCTTGGTACTTTTCTGCAGAATTTCTGCCTGTTATAGTCATAGTTACAGTAGTTATTATGTTAATTGTAGTAATTATTATGTTAATTGTTACTGCTGCTGTTGATGGTGTTGGCTACTCGGTAGTTTATTGGTGTAATCACTTTTTTGTTATGCCTAGAGTGTACTGGCCTTTTACTTACTGTTGTATGGGCAAAGGAAATACTCGGTGTATACAAAATTCTGCTTCGTTACTCATGAACTGTGTGTGGTGTGCCTGAGGTTGGAACACATTGGCCCCCTTCATTATTTGTAAGGTATTTGGTCCATGCTCTGTACAAGAGTGTAAAAATAAACTGGTATTGAAGGGGTCCTTTACTCTCTGCATTACTGGACAAAGTTAGACAGAAGAGGAAAAAGACGAGGAAAAGGGGAAAAAAAAAAAAAAGAAGAGCACTGGATGTTCCACCTCAGTCTTTTGCACCAAAACTATCCTTGTTGGATCCTACTCAGGAGGCCTTCAGAACCACCTTCTTCTTCAGTACCAGGCCATTACTGTACAGAGAAGATTATAATGTTGGATTTCTCCCCAAAATGATGGGCAGCAGCCAGTCTGGATGGGAGCTTTCCAAGTTTCTTTCCCTCCCATCCTTTGTCTACCCCCACCCCCCTTAGATCTTCTAGGTCTGTCTTGAGATCCTTTTGCATCAACTTAGATTGAATGATGAGAGTCTCTGTTAATGCTCAGATTGAAATGGCTGTTACTCCATCTCCATTTATTTCTAGGCATGATTGAATTGGCCCCTAGGACTACCACCAGAGAAGCTTCTTCCCCGGTACAGGATTTGGTAGCAAAGGCTTTGGACCCAATGTCCTTCCTGTTTTTTGGAATGGTGGGATTGGATTCCTTGGTAGTGACCCCACAGCAACCCAGTCATGTGACTCTGATTACTTCTAGGTCAACTACTTCTTGGCTTGGACACAAAATATTCAGTTCTGTCTTAAGCACCATGTCTGGCACCCTTTTCACTGTTATTGTCCTTTGTGTTTGAGATGTTAGCTCTGATCTTGGGAAGTTTATTTGAAATTATGCATCCACCTGTTGGAGATGCATTTTTGGCAAACATTTTCAACTTCAAAAACATCATTATCTTTCCATCTCCATGTCACATTATGTTCTGGTGATTAAACAATGTATCTCTAGTCAGGAGTACATTATATTCCATCTCTGAGTCAGCAGGGTGCATCTTATCAGTTCTCGGTTCTGTGTGAATTCTTCATCTGACATGTTAACTGACCCTTCTGGGCCTGCAGTATCGGCTGGGTGTAAAACTTTCAGGTAATACTAATTCTTGTTTTTCTGTAGATTTACCAGCCTGCTTAAGATTTCAGTTTGTGTTGGCAGCCCTTTTTCCCTGTCTACACATAAGACATCTTTTGATACTGAAACCTTGCTGTCTTTCCAGCACCTGTGGCTGCTTCACTCCATTGGCACCAAATTCTTCTATATTAACTTTTGAATTCCTAGTGCCATCTTCATTTCCCATTTCTGAGTTTTTTTAGTTTCATTTTGTAAGGCTTTTTCCTCATCATCTTTTTATTGATGTATTTGCCTTTCTCTCCAGCCTTTTTAACAGCCAGTATTCATGCAGGCTTCCACAAATAAAACCATGCCTCTCATGTTCCACAGTTTCATTATGGCAAGAAATGACGCTGGGTAATTTTCTCTTTGAAACAGAAACAAACTCCAACTGCAGAAATGCCAAGCTGTTTATTACAACAAAACAAATGGCAAATGCAAAGCTTTCGGGTAATAAATCATAAAAAGATCTAACAATTTATATAGGATTTAAAACAACACATGACAACAGCCAACCAATGAAATATCCCTAACAATTAAAACAGCAATTAATATAGAAACTAAGAAGCCATTATTCAAAAAAACAGTTTTGTTAAAAAGCAGATCAATAATATTACATGTATTTTCTAACAGCTGTGGATCAATGATATTGCATTTGTTTTTTGACTAGAACATGTTTAATGTTAACATCACTGTTTAGACTAGGTTTTAAATCAGCCCTTAGTCTTAAAATCCAACTATATTTGTTGTTTTCTAAAACGTTATTAATGTCACCACCTGTAATATGCTTTTGCTCCACATCAGTTACTCTAAATCTAAACTGATGACTATCATCAGTATCCAGAATACATCTGCTCAGTGCATCTGTTTGAATATTCCTATGTATATCTAAATGATACGGTCTTTAAGTTTACGGCTACTTTTTTCCAACATAAAAACAGGAACATTTCATACACATTCCAAGATAGACCACATGCATAATATTACATGTGGCATAGCAATAGAAAGTATATGTTTTCTTTGTCACTTGATGTATAGAGTTATTATTGAAAATTATATATTTACAACAGCTGCAACTATAACAAGGGAAAGTCCCAAACTTGTTTATTGCCCTAATTAAAGAATTGAAAGTCTTTCTAACATGGTCCTCTCTTTAGATTTTTACAGTTCCTATAGGTAAACCGTGGGTCTGTCGTTAGTCCTCCAATTGATGTTCTAAATCTGGCATAGCCCTTAGAATATTCCAGTTCTTACATATTATATTCCTCACATCACTAGTTCTTCTCTTATAAGTAGTTATGTGTCTAATTTTATTTCCCTGTATATGTCTATCGTTATTTAGACCTTAATTTCTGTTTTCTTTTAAATAATGGTCTAGCTGAACCATCTCTATTATCAATCACTTCATTAAAGATAACTTTAATAACCTCTTTCCTGAAACTCTGTGGCCATTTCCTACATCTGTTCCTTACATTTAGTCTCACTGGTATTTAGTCTACTACCCCTGATAAATTGACCTCTCACAATTCCATTGAATGTATATGCGGTATGTGCTTACTTCACCTGTGTATTGATTTGTATGTACCTCTTTTCTGTAAACACTTGTATCTAACATAGCTGCATTTCTATCTAATCTTATATCTAGGTTAGTGATATATTCAGTCTAACAACAAGTCATCTTAAATTTAAGAAAACCTGTAGTGCTGTCCAAGTACCTTACATATTCATTCAACATTTGCTCATACCCTTTCCTGATCAGAAAGCATTCATCCACAAAATGCTTACATGATAATGCATTAACATTTAATGTATTTTTATCACTGTAGATAAATTAATTTTCCCATTGATTTAAAACCAAATTTGCATAGGTGTTGGCCATGGGAGTGGCCATGGCAGTGCCAGCAATTTGATAATACGGCTGATTTTCAAATATAAAAATATTCTTAGTCTGTATGACTTCCAAAAGTTGGCAGATATTTTCAACATCTCTTACTTGCATATCTGTGTTAGTGCAAAGAAGATTACATATGGCATTAACATCATAATAATTCGGTATTACTGTGAAGAGTGAATTAATGTCAAGTGTAGCAAGAAATCCCTTACAGAATTAGTACAATGCTATTCCTAATGTTTAGTTAGTAAGTTGCAGTGTCCTTTATAAAACTACAACAGCAAGGAAGATACTTACTTTAGACAGTTTGCAAATAAATAAATATAGGTTCTGTGACCCATCCCGTACCTGAGATGATAGGTCTGTTGGGGGGGGGTCAAAGATTTATGTATCTTAGGTAGTCTGTACAGCTGTGGAATTATTGGACATGGAACAGTGAAAAAATTAAACAAATCAATGGAAATATCATTATCCAGTTGCATTTCATAAATCACCATGTTAACATCTGCTATACATTTTTTAACATCCAGAAACTTAATTTTCTTAAGTGTCTTCGTTAGATAAAAATTCATGCATAAAGGCAACTTAATCATTTTTATTCATAATTACAACAGTGCCTCCTTTATTTGCTTCCTTGATGATTAAATTGCTATCATTTTCTACTTGTTTAAGGGCTTCATTTCATCTAATGTTAGATTATATATTCTATTCTTAGCCCTACTATCATAAAGCTGTCATAACTCCCGTTCACACACCCCATGGAAGGCGGAAATAACAGGGAAGCTTTTGGGTATAAAAGCACTTGACTTTTTACAAACGGCCCTGTCAATTCCCTATTTTACCCGAAAACTTTGCATTTGCCAATTGTTTTGTCCTAATAGCTTGGCGTTTCTGTAGTTGAAGTTTTGTTTCTGTTTAATAGTACTGCTTTATCTCTGACTCAGTTTGCCACAGTACATCTTTTTTTTTTGTGTGTGTCTTCTTTTCTCTCTGCACATTCAGCCCCTTTGTAGTATGTCTTCTCTCCCATTTCAGACTTTCCATTTCTGGTACAAAGTTGTTTTTGTAGTGCATCATATTATTAACTTTCAGCCTCATCAAATGCTCTTCTTGTTATAAGTAGTGCTGAAATGTATTCTCCCCTTGTCTTGTTCTTTGTTGTCGTTTTAGAGTAGGCAGTTTATCAGTCTGAACATAAAGTAGATTTGGATTTTTGCCAACCATTAGCTGGTATGAACTGAGACCATAGTTATTCTGCGTAGCATTTATTGCCACAGGGACACCAGTTTTAATGATGTTTCCTGGTCAAATCCTTACTAACTTTTACTTTTAATATTAGATCTAATGTTGTCATTCTTCAACCTGTGGGTTCAGATCCAAGCCTCTGATCCAACTTGGCTGCTTTTTTATAGCTTAGGATCAGATTCTTGTGCTCTTCCCTTACCCATAACACCCCTGTCTTCCAAATTACCTCCGATCTCATTTGCCACATTTATAACAATCTGGGATTTTCTCTCTCAGAGCTCTTTGTGGGTTGTGGGTTATTTAAATTGAACTTTATAATTATTTTCTTGATCTTATTTGTAGCCTATCACCTTCCTTACCCCTCCTACAAACTTTCTTTTTTATTATTTTCGGGTTTCCTCGTTAGGTGTTTAGATACTTTTATACCTTTGGATATTTCTTAAACTACTGTTGTTAGCAGTTTTTCCTTTTCTGTTTCCTCAACAAACAAAAAACTCTTTCTCTCTAAAAACTGTTTTGTTTTGTAAGAAATCTAATTATGGCTGGCAAACCCGACAAGCCTGTTGGGTTCAAAAAATGCATTTCCTGTGGGCAAAGATCCTTCGGTCTTTGATGCCCACAGGGAGTGCATTTACTGTCTAGGACCCAGTCATTTGGACGTATCCTGTGAGATTTGTTCAGGTTTAAATTCCTGTGATCTGGTGAAACACAGAAACTAAGTTCAAACTTATTCTTAAGGGTTTTCTTCCTCAGTCTGTTTCTTTTGCTGGTCCATCTTGAGATTCAGGGGCTCAACCCTCTACAACAAAGCACAAGGAGCCCAGGGAGCACAGAAAATGCTCCCCCCTGCCCAGTCTCCTCCTAAAAGAGCTACTTCTGAGCCACCAGCTAAGACTCTCAAGCTGTCAGATCCGATACAAACTTTACTGTCACCTCCTCAGCACTGAACTCAGAGTCCCTTCCTGGAGGTGGTATCTCACACTGTGAGGTCTCCCTTTCTCCAAGGAACCCAGAAGAAGTCATTGAGATCTTCCACCGTGTCATCCTGTGTTAGATCTTCTCAGAGCCTTTCTGAAGCAGAGGTGGATAGGATGATGAGATTACTTAGGATGCAGGTTCAGATGCAAGTTTTGCCTGCTCTGTCCCTCACTGGATCAGTGAGCCACCCTAACTTTGTGCCTTTGATTTCTCCTTCTCCAATCTGACCTCTTGTTTTGGAGCCCTCTGATCTGGAAGACAGCTAGAGCCTAGCCAAGAGCCTCCGAGCATCTACATCTGTGGCGTGCCCTGTCTCTTCCGATACAGCCCTGGAAAATCTCAATGTGGAGTTGCCTTGAAAGAGACTGTGCAAGAGGAGGCACTTGGAGTCCCCTGAGGAATCACTGACAGAAGACATGGACTTCGATTAGGGGGAAGGGTCCCCAAGATCTCCACTGGATGATGTCTCCTTTGGAGACATCTTGAAGTCCTGCGCCAAAGAGGTGGTTGGTCTGTCCAAAGCCCTTCCTGAGAGGAGTTGGTGTTTTTGGAGGACTTCGGGTCTGGCCCATTTACATGTTCAGATTTTGTCCTTTAGAGAATATTGAGGACTTGCTCCCTAATGACAGTAGGGGAATTATATTTGATGGTGTTTCCTGAGGGGAGGTTGAGGGGGCAGACGGGTAAATTTAGGGCTGAATTTGTCTTCCAGTAGGATGTCCTTCAAGGATGCATCTGCAGTCATCACATATGGGTTGTCCTGCCTCAGGCAGCCCTTCAGTCGGCCGGATTCCAAAGTCTGTGTCCGGCGTCGTTGGCCCCTTCCCGCGTCAGCCGGCGCCATCTTCCCAGTCTTTCTTGCCGCTGGTGCCCGAAGAAGAAGCAGTTCACAAGTGCCGGTCGGCCAGCTCCTGTAATTCAGCTAAGACTTCAAAGCTAAGTACCCGTTGGGACTCTTTCTTGCCTCAGCCGATGTCAGATAAAGTTAATAATTGTTTAACTTGTGGGAAACAAATACCTCATAAGGATTTCCACTCTTACTGCCTCCCCTGCCTAGGCCCAGACCACGGCCTGTTCAGCCTGTACTTCCTTCAACCGATGCACCCTTAGGCGTCGGGGGTTCGAGAGGAATTTTTGGGGCTAGTTTTCATACAAAATGCCGTGAGACTCCAACTTCACATTTAATAAAGAAACGTAAGGACAAGGACCGACACACGCAGGCCGCGGTTTCGGCTGAAACCACGGCTAGGCCTACCACGAGTGTCTCGGTCTCGGCTGAAACCGAGTCCTTGGTACTTCCGACACCCGAATTCGCTCAACCGACAACCTCGACCCCGGAGGCCCCTGCTGAGTCGGTTATTGAATTTCCTTCAGAAACTGGTGTCTTGGAAACTTCCGACACCATTCCTCTAGACAAAACTACTCCAGCACGTGGTGCAGCTAGGCCTCCTGCATCCATGTCCATAAAGGCATTCACCAGGGCTAAAGTTGCTAAACATACAAAAGCTATGCCTCCCAGGGTTATTCCTTAGGGACCCTCTACAAGTTCACAGATTCTTACTTTAGCAGAGGACCTTATTTCCTTGATTAGGGGATCTCAACCTCATCCGGACAGGGGCTCTCAACCTCCTCTAGACAAAAGGCCCAGGGTTGAGCCCTCTGATCCCCAATCCTCAGAGGAGGCCTCTGATGGCTCTGCTCTCGGACTACCAGGAGGAGGCTTTTAGGATTCTGATGCAGAGGAATCCATCCCCTCAGCCTCCCCTCCTGAAGAGCTATCCTTCGGTGAGACCCTTCACACTATGAGAGAGCATTTCAAATGGCAGGGCCAGGAATTTTCTGATTCCAGGAAAAGATTAAGAACTTTTCTGCATTTACCTCAGCATAGACCTTTGGCTATTCCTCCTGTTTTGAATGTCATTGATGATGTGTACTTTGAGTCTAGCATAACTCCTGACACTCTTCCCCCGGCCCCTGTCAAACCCGATAGGTACTACAGGGTCCCGGACTCATATTTTTCTTTACAAGGCCCACTCTGCTGATCCAGAAACTATTTCCCAGGGCCCTAAAGGGGTTGCAGCTGCCACCTCTAAAAATCCACTCCCCTCTGAAAGGGAGTCCAGGGCTTTAGAGAGATGGGGTAAAAAAGTGTAGACTTCTGCTACTCTTTCTATGAGGGCATTAAATTGTCAATTTCATATGATACAGTACCAAGAGTATTTGTTAGATGAATTGCATAAGAAACTGTCTTCACCTGAACCCCTAGATCGCAAATCACTACAGGATCTGATACATAACTCCCAGCAGGTTAGTAACCATTTCTTACAATGTGGTTATGATGCATTGGAAGCTTCATGTAGGTCAGCTATGACAGGTGCAGTCATACGTAGGCATGCTTGGCTGAAGGAACAATCTCTGCCAGACCATGTTAAAGCTAAGCTTCTGGATGCTCCCTGGAAAAGCAAAAGTTATTTGGCTCCACTGCTCAGGAGGTCTTAAAGAAGGTTGAGGAAAAGGCAAAATCTGTACAAACAGTTAAAGATTTTCTACAAGTCCAACCACCAAGATTCAGCAGAAATTGGCCTGCCAAGAATTGGTCCTTTCCGGACACAGAAAGATTTCAGAGAGGCAAGAACAGGTGTGCCAGAGGTAGAGGGCAAGCTAGAGGCTCCTACAGAGGGCGTCAATGGCAGCCTCCCAACCAGAGAGGTAGTGCAGGACCTACAACTGCTGCACAAGGACAGACTCAATGACTTTGCTCTGACTCCGCCAACCAGGGCTCAATTAGAAGCACCTTTGGGCGGAAAGCTTTCTTTATTCCCAGACAATTGGCACACTATTACAAGAGACAAATGGACACTGCAAATAATAGACAGAGGATACAGGTTCCATTTTCACACATTGCCAAAAAGAAAAGGCATGCCAGACCTGCCACCAAATCAAAGGGCAGAGGCTTTGAAACAAATCTCCAACTTAATGCAAATGAAAGCTATAGAAAAGGTTCCTCTTTCAGAACAAGGCCAAGGATTTTATTCCAGACTATTCCTTGTTCCAAGAAAAGAAAATCAGTGGAGGCCTATTCTCGACTTGTCCGCACTGAATACTTATCTCATTGTGCCAAAATTCAAAATGCTGACTCTACAGCATCTCCTTCCCATGCTGGGCAAGGGGTCTTGGCTGGTGACTCTAGACCTCAAGGAGGCATACCTGCATGTCCCTATCAGACAAAGTTGCAGAAGACACCTCAGATTTCTTGCAGGCTCAGAGCATTATCAATTCTCAGCATTGCCCTTTGGCTTATCTACTAGAGTATTCACGAAATGCCTGGCATCAGTAATTGCACACTGCAGACTTCAGGGGATTCAAATATACCCATATCTGGACGACTGCCTTATACAAGCGGACAGCCAACAAACTTTGGTAAAGGACTTGAATTATGCCATCCACCTACTGCAGGCATTGGGATATACAGTCAACTTTCACAAATCAAGACTTGTTCCATCCCAAAGAATAACTTTTCTGGGTGCGGATTTAGACACAACCACCCAAATGGCTTTTCTCACAGAAGAAAAACAGAGACAACTACCGGATTACATCAAGAATCTGACAAGACAAACTCAGCTGACTGCAAGGAAAATCCTGCAGGCCCTGGGTTACATGGCATCTTGCATTCTTCTCATTCCCCAAGCAAGGCTGCATATGAGGAAACTACAATGGTACCTACAGAGTTTATGGACTCAGCACAGCCACAGCTTGGAAACTTTGATCCCACTCATTCCATGTCTCTAAAAGGAATTTCTGTGGTGGGCTCAAGCAAGCCAATCAAACAGGGGTCTGCCCTTCAGCAAACCAATAGCAAGCCAAACTATTACAACGGACGCTTCAGACCACGGTTGGGGAGCACACATGGAGGGCAGATGTATTCAAGGACTATGGTCACAAAAGGAGCTACGCATGCACATAAACCAAAAGGAAATGCTGGCAGTGATACATGCAATCGAGGCCTTCAAACTCTTTCTTCATCAAGGCCACCTGCTAATAAGGACAGACAACACCACAGTTATGTGGTACATAAACAAGCAAGGAGGCACCCATTCCTATCCTCTTTGCAGACTGGCAATGACTCTATGGGAACTTTCCTTGAAACTCAATATAGACCTGCAATCCCAGTTTGTGCCAGGAAAAGACAATATACTGGCGGACAGCTTAAGCAGAAATATCATGGATGCAAATGGATGTTGCACCCAGACATCTTCCTACAGATAACACAATCATGGGGAAGGCCAGACATAGATCTTTTTGCCTCCCCCCACAATCATCAGCTGAAGAAATTCTGCTCAAGGACATACCACCCACAAGCATGGAAAGTGGACTCCCTATCTTTCAGCTGGAGAACCCTAACAGTTTATGCATTTCCACCTCTTCCATTACTGACCAAGGTCTTACTGAAGATCAGGACAGAGCAGCCAAAAGTGATTCTGATAGCTCCGGACTGGCCAAGACAGCACTGGTACCCACTGTTAGAGCATGTCACACACGAAACCATGGCCTCTTCCTCAATGGCCACTTCTCCTGACACAGCACAATTACAAAACTCTGCATTCCAGCCTGAAAACCTTGCGACTATCAGTCTGGAAAATACCTTGACTCCTCCTCAGGATAAGCTATCCAAGAGAGTGAAGGATATCATCATGGAAGCTCGCAGGCCTTCCACAAGAAAGGCATATTCAGCAAAATGGAAAAGATTTCACGTTTGGAACACCACAAAGGGCCTAGATGCGACAGTGATGAACATGCCACATATCCTGGAATACCTTGCAGAAATGCTCCACAATGGCTTGTCTTACTCTTCCATTAAAATTCATGCTTCAGCAATTTCAGCAGAGTACAATACTGATCCACCTGTTTTTTCTCATCCTCTCCTAAGACAGTTTCTAAGAGGAATTAAAAACATCAATCCTCCAAGGAAACCTCCAGTGCCTACTTGGGACCTTAACGTTGGAAAAACTAACTCTGCCTCCCTTTGAACCAGCAGCATCTGCAGAACTACAGTTCCTGTCTTGGAAGACCGCCTTCCTTCTGGCCATAACCTCAGCAAGAAGAGTATCTGAGTTACAGGCCCTCATGGCAGTACAGCCATTTCTTATTTTTCATCAGGACAGAGTCTCATTGAGAACCAATCCATCATTTATGCCAAAGGTGGTATCCAGGGTCTCATTAAACCAAGCTATTCACCTGCCTACCTTCTTTCCAAATCAACAAAACAAAGGGGAGAAACTTCTGCACACCCTGGACATACACAGACAGTTGCGCTACTACTTGGACAGAACAGCTACAGAAAAACTGACCAGCTGTTGGTAGCATATGCTGCTGGTGCACAAGGAAAAGCAATTTCCAAACAGACAATTTCAAAATGGATAGGGAATTGCATTCGTTTCTGTTATTCCTTCCATGGAAAAACTGTGCCAGCTAACATTAGACCTCATTCCACAAGAACCACAGCCACCTCCACAGCCTTCTTAAGAGGGGTGGCTACCAAGGACATTTTAGAAGCTGCTACATGGAGCTCCGTGCATACATTTTCCAAGCATTACAATTTACCTTTATATTCCAGATCCAGAGCAAGCTTTGCTACGGCAGTCCTGCAGGGCATTTTAGCTACACCATCCTTTATATAGATCCTCCACCCCCATATTGGCTATGGTATTCTACCCATATGTGATGACTGCAGATACATCCTTGAAGGACATAGTACAGTTTTGTACCTACCATAAATGTAGATGTCCGATAGGTATGCATCTGCAGTCAGGTTTACCCTCCCTCCTTCCCCTCTTTGGTATTTATTGGGTACTTTTCCCTCTCATAGCTAGCTGGGGTTATCTATTATGGTGTATTTGTTGCATATATATATATATATATCTGTGCATGTTTGGAATTTATTGCATTTATCCAAATTTAGCCTTCCTTTAAGGGCGCCTGACATCTGGGGCAAGAAACACTGAGGAAGATGGCGTCGGCTGATGCTTTTATATCCCAGGCGCTCTGACGTCGGGGAACGGACCCAGACTTTGGAATCCGGCCGACCGAAGGGCTGCCTGAGGCAGGACAACCCATATGTGATGACTGCAGATGCATACCTATCGGACATCTACATTTATGGTAGGTACAAAACTGTACTTTTGCTATATCTTCTGGCTGAGTATAGGTGGCTGCATTAACCAGGAGCTCTGCACACAGCTGTGTATTGCCTTTGAGGTTGCGGACATTTCTGAAGAATGTCTTGTGGTTTTCCTTGGCCTGGGAGGCCAGATTTACATCAAACTGGGCTTTTCTGTAGTTTGTATCCTCTGAGTTGTTTAGTTTGATGAGAATGATTTTATCCTGCTGAATGTAACACCTTAATTTTTGTCATTATCTTTTTCCTTTTGTTATACAGCCTATTGATGATGCGATTCCACCAGGGTGGCTTGTTTTTTTTTAGTTAGTTCTGTATGTATTCCTGGTGGATACAGCTGCTTCTATGCAGTTATTAACATGGCTGTATAGGGTTTCTGTGAACAGTTCCACATATTGGCAGCAGTGTTCCTAGGGTTTATGGGGCCTTGAAAGTTTCCCAGGTTATCACTTGACAGTAGGAAGTTAGCAGTTGAGTAGCTCCTGAAGATTTAAGATTAGCTAAGGTTCCAGGTTCTGTTTTTACTTCAAAGGTGATAATTTTCTGGTCTGACTTTACCAGAGAAGATATTACACTGGGGGATGTGCAGCGCTCTTCCATATTAGTGAGGACTATATTCAGTATGTTTAGATCCCCTGGTCAGCTTATTGACAGTCTAGTCCAAGTAGTTTGTATTTACAAAATCCAAGAATCTTTGTGCCTACATATTTGGTGTCCTACATGATTCCAAGTAAATACTGGGGTAATTAAAGTTGCTCATAACTATGGAATAAGGCTTTCCTGGGTCATGGAGGAGGACCAATAACTTTTATTTTCTCTCTCTCTCTCTCTCTCTCTCTCTCTCCAGGACTGTTCTATCCTTTTTTTTAGCATGTTTTACTCAGCAACAATGTTTTGTCAACTAGAGCTACTACTTTTTCGATATCACGCTTGTCCTGTTTGTACTGGTGTTTTCAGTCTTTTGGTAGAATGCATTACTTTTCATTTGCAAACCTGAAAGCCGTACTACTTGGTGCATCAATTTTCACTATCTTCAGTCTCATTCTGATTGATGTTACTAACTGAAATTGGGGCACAGATTCTCTTCCCCGCACTGCTGCTATTAGTATTTGACGTACATTGGAGCCAGCTGTATAGGATCAGACTCCCACTTCTGGTACTTATGAATATACAAGGGGCAACTACCCTTAATGATATTTGGCAAATGTGCAGTGCTGCCTTATGCAGTGGTCAAGTCATGTTGTACTATACAGTATTCCCCATATTGTTCATCAACAGATCAGAGTAATAAACACAGCTTTCCTGGGATTTCACCCACCTCAGACTAAGCCAAGTAGCTTTCAGTGCCAAGGTTTCAGTATTAATTTAAGTTTGACCAGAACTATTTAGCATGGGTGCATGTGCACATACTTGCATGCAATATTTTCAGGGTGGTGGGGATTAAACTGTGACTCTCCAGCAGCAACTTTGTCCTTCCCAAGCTTTAAGGTATTCCACTACTAGTTAGTAAGAACTAAAAAGAAAAGCTGAATGTATATTATTGTTTACTCATAAAGTAAGCAAACATTTAAAATTTATAAGGTAGCCCAATCAAAGGAATATCAAGGGTTATGGCTAGAAGTGCCTGATGTGCCCGTTGAAACTACTAAATTTTGTGCCACATCTCTTTCTAGTCATTTTGGCGAATGCTACTTTCTATATTACAGCCCCCTTTTCCAGTATATAGATTGCCTTTGTCTTGGAAGATTAGGAGACTACTTGGTCATCTGTCTCAAGATCTGTAAATTGGTCTCTGAAAGGCATGCCTTGCACAGCACTGCCTTTGTAATCATTTCCGATTCCCCTTTTAAGAGAAGTCAATTATTTTTGACACCTTTATCACAGATTAAGACCCTTAGCAGCCATTTCTTCCTGTGAAGTAGCTCCTTCCAGAGTTAGTCCATTTCTCCCTTTTTTTGTGGCTCCAGATCAGGCTTTAAACTGCCACATATCTTTCTTTCAGCTATAGCCATAGTACCTGCTGCTTTTGAAGACACTTGCAAGATCTCACTCCTCATGCCTTTCCTTTGTAATTGCATTAAGCTAGTCTTCATGTGGCTTACACGTACACAGGGTACTTCTGTCAGTGTCACTACCTGTAAAAACATCTATCTGCTGGGATATCATCAAACATTGCCACTTGTTTGTTTTCTTACCCCATCCCTCTTTCTCAGCTCAAATTAACTGAAGCCAGTGGCACTGGAAAATATCTTTCTCTTATGGCTGTGACCCCGAGTGGACTGCATGGGGAAGGTATCACTCTCCAACAAATGCAAACTTAACAGTAGATCTGAAGTAGTTACTTCATTTGATCTGCAACCTGTGGGGAATCGGATCCGACCTCGGATCCGACCGGCAGCTTTCCAAGCTTCAATATCCGAGCTCCTAGCTCCTCCCCCTACCCATAATCCCTTGCTACCAACCACATTACCTCAGATCGTTCTTTGCCGCGGCTAAAGACAGTTGCTTCTCAGTGAAGAGCTCCTGGCCTGGTGAGATTGTTCCTTTCTAAAAGCTAGTTCCTAGTTTAAATTTGTGTGCGTGTTGTTTTTTAGCGTTAATCTATCTTACTGTTTAAGAAAAAAAAAAAAAAAAAAAAAAAACTTTTCTCCTTAGTTTAATTTTGTCTCTCCCCTCCCCCCCTTAGTGTTTGGGTGTGTGTGTGAGAGAATTATGGCTGAATCAAAAGCTATATTTTCTAAGTGTACTGAGTGTGGCCATAAGCTTTCTCCAGCTGATGGCCACACTCAGTGTGTTTTGTGTCTGGGGGCAGCACATTTGTCAGAGGCCTGCCAGATTTGTGCGGCCTTTAATCCACGGGCACTTAGGGACAGGAAGAACAAGCTGATCCTGGCGGGAAAACTCCCTCAGGAGTCAGCTTCTTCCTCTCCTGGCCGGATCCAGGCTACTCCGGTAGCTTCAGCGCCGGCTACTCCCTCAACTGTACCCGGGACTCAACCTCCCTTATCGGATACTAGTTCTGTGGAGTCTGGTTCTTCTTCCCACAGGGAGAAGAAGAAACACAGAGAAAAAGAGGGTCATACTTCTAAGAGGCGGGCCAAGTCTCATCCCTCGGCTCCACCTGAAAAGATATTGAAATCTCCTGAGAGGGTCTCCGGATCCTTGTCCTCTCGGCTCCGTTCACCTTCCTTTTCTCCGGAGCCGGAGGAGGAGGATAGGTCTCCCTCGAGGTCTTCGAGGTGGCCTTCCCGGCCTGCTTCGACTACCTCTTCAAGATTTACTAAGAGCATCTCCGAAGCAGACATGGATCGGATGATGCGAAGATTTTTGCAGACCCAGATGCAGATGGGGATGCTCTTGCCTCCCCCCCCCCCCTTTGGGAGGGAGTGCAGCCCCCATTTCTGCCCCGATAGCTCCTTCTCTGACCCGTTATCGGGTCTCGGAGTTTTCGGATCCAGGCCCTTTCGAATCCGGGGATACGTTGGCGCCGACAGGGATAGTGTCTTCGACGCCGACTATACCTTCGAGCGGATCCAAGCTCTCGGGGCCGAGGGTTGAGCATCGGATCCGAGGGAGTGGTTGTGTCTTCGGCGCCGATGGGGCCGGAGCGCACCGCTACCTCGGATCCGATTGCTTCGGCTCCGACCCCGATCCTTTCCTCGGAGCCGAGGAGGTTACTTTCTCAGGCTGGTGATGGTGAATCTCCCTCGGCTTTTGAGGTAGTGGAGAGGGTACTGTCGAGGTCATCCAGGTCCCCGACCGGGCCTTTGGATCCACCCGTGCCCCCACTGTATCAGGGTCTATCTTCGCTCATCCGTCCATCGGGACAGCCTGCCCAAAGCCTCCAGTTAGTTCCCAGGGAGGAACACCATCCGGTGGACGAGCCCTCTTCGGACAGCCCCGCCGAAGAGGTGCCTCGGAAACACCAGTGCAAAAGGAGGCACCTGGACTCCCCCGAGTCCATTAACACGGATACGGATTTGGAGGATACGCAGGGTTCCCCAAGGTCACCCCCTGAAGATGTCTCATTTGGAGACATCATGGAGATGTTGCGTATAAGAGGGGGGTGGTCGGCCCAAAAGCCCTCCTTGGACGAGTCCGTATTTCTGGAGGCCTTTGAGGCAGGCCCATCTACCTCCTGAGTGTCCCCCCCAGCTGACCCCTTGGTGGACCTAATTACCACCAGGGCTTGGAAGGAGCCCGACACCGTGGAGCCTATACCTAGACGCCCGGATAAGGTCCTCAGCCCTCCCTCTGATAGACCTTCTTGGTCCAAAGGCGCACCAGTGGATACTGTGTTGGTGGCAGCTGCCACTAAGAAAGAACTTGCCCAGGAAAGTTCTTCGGTCCATCCGCCGAACAAGGAGTCCCGTGCCTTGGACCGTATTGGGAAGCGGATGTTTGCTTCAGCAACCTTTGCTATAAGATCGCTGAACTACATGGCACACACTATCAGGCTACAGCGTGACTTAATTAAGGAATACGCTGCAGCCCCTCCAGAGTCCATCTCGGTATCAGACCAAAAGGTGTTTGAGACCCGAATGGCCACTCTAAAGTCCATATCAAATACATCTATGCGGCTTCTTTCCCATGCCACGGAAGGAGCCGCTAGAGCTAGCGGAGCGGGAGTAGTTTTGCGACGGCACTCCTGGCTCCGCCTTTGCGATTTCACGGATCCCTTCAAGGCGTCCTTCGCGAACGCCCCTTACGATGGTTCGGCCTTATTTGGCTCATCGGTTCGCGACACGCTAGTCCAAAGCGAGAAGGATGGGAAGACGCTGTCGGCCGTCGGAGTCCGCTTCTCGAACCCCCAAAGATCCTTCTCCAGGAATCAGAGGGGGCAAAAGAAGCTGTGGTTCTGTAAATCTCAGCAATCCCGTCCTGCTGCGGACAACTCGTCCTCTAGAGGCAGAGGAGGACAAGGTGGACGCTGGCCCAGAGGCAGAGGGGGCCCGCGTAACTTCGGGTCTAGAGAACCCTTCTCGGAGGGACCCGCGCAACAGCCCTGAGGGCTTGCCCGACTGTCCCTCTCTGGAGGCAGTCGGGGGGCAGCTGTCGGATCATCTATCAAGCTGGGAGTCAATTACAAACGATCGATGTGTGATCCGGATAATATCCAGAGGTTACACAATACCGTTCTTGCAACCCCCTCCCAAGCCCAAACATCTCCCGGATGTTCCACCCCATCAAAGGGAGTCCGCAACTCAAGAGATTTCAGAGTTGCTAAGAAAAAGAGCCATCCAGCCCGTCCCCCCAGATCAGTCCTGATTGGGTTATTACTCCAGGTTCTTCTTGGTGCCAACGAAAACGGGGGACCTCAGATCCATTCTAGACCTTTCGTCCCTGAACCTGTTCATACCCAAGGAAAAGTTCCGGATGGTCACTCTCCAATCTATTCTCCCCCTTCTGCAGGAGAACGACTGGATGTGCTCGTTGGATCTCAAGGACGCGTACTACCATATACTAATGGACAGATGGTCCAGGAGATTTCTCTGCTTCCAGCTAGGAGCCAGTCATTATCAGTTCAGGGTTCTACCATTTGGCCTAACATCAGACCCCAGAGTGTTTACCAAAGTCATGGCAGTGGTAGCAGCCCACTTGAGACTCCAGGGCATTCAGGTGTTCCCTTACCTGGACGATTGGCTCCTCACCGCCCCCAACAAGCATCTTCTGGTTACAGCGAGAGACTATGCCCCATCTCTGTTTGCTCAATTGGGCATCTCAGTGAACTTGAAGTCCTGCCTGTGCCCATTTCAAGCCCTAGATTTCATAGGGGCCAGGTTGGATACTCGAATCTCCAGAGTGGTCCTCACACCAACCAGAATAAACAGCTTGTACCGCCAAGTCTTGGATATTCTTCAGAACCCAACCCCCCCCAGCAGAATTAGTCCTGAGGGCGTTAGGATCTATGTCGGTGGCAATTGGCCTTTCTCTCCATGCCCGTCTGCGGATGCGTGTTTTACAGTGGACTCTCCAGGTCCAATGGTCTCTGTTGACCCATCCTTTGGACATGCCGATTCCTCTGAGCAGGGCGTGCAGGAACTCCCTACTTTGGTGGCTGCAGGCAGAAGATCTCAAAGAAGGGAGACCCTTTGTGATTCCCCCAGTCGAAGCCACGTTGACCACGGACGCTTCCTGCCTCGGGTGGGGCGGGCATTATGCAGGGAAGTCAGTCCAAGGAACGTGGACTCCTCTAGAGACTGCATTGCATATCAATGTCCTAGAGATGAGGGCAGTGCTATTGGCGTTGCAAGCTCTCCATCACCTTCTACCTCTGGGGACTATTGCAATCCACACGGACAACATGTCCGTGGTCTGGTACATAAACAAACAGGGAAGGGACCAGGTCTTACCCCCTGTGTCGAGAAGCCATGAGAGTGTGGGAATGGGCGATTTCCACCAACCGCTTTCTGATAGCAACGCACATTCCGGGACGGACCAACACATTAGCAGACAGCCTAAGTCGGGTGTTTCTCAGCCCTTACGAGTGGTCTCTGAATCCCTCGGTCGCGAATCAGATATTCCACAAATGGGGTCAACCTCGCTGCGACCTTTTTGCCTCTCCCCTAAACTCAAAATGCAGCGAGTACTTCGCGATAGTTCCCCCCCAAAGGGGAATCTCCCAGGGACGCCTTGGTTCATGCTTGGCCACCCGGTCTTCTTTATGCATATCCTCCTCTTCCTCTGATGATGAAATTCATCCAGAAAGCCTGTCGGTTGGGGAGCAAAGTGATTCTCATTGCCCCATTCTGGCCTCGACAAGTCTGGTTCCACTTTCTGCAGTCTCACAGTGTGGCTCCCCCTCGGATTCTGGATCCCAAACCAGACCTAATCTCGCATCCGACGAGATGCCACACTCCAAACCTGGTCAGCCTCCGGATCACAGCCTGGCTGATCCAGTTCCGTTAATGGCAAAGACTCCCGGTATCTCTTCCCCAGTCAAGGCTATTCTCGTGGCAGCTCATAAGCCATCCACCAGAAAACTCTACAACAGTAAATGGAAATGTTTTTCCATCTGGGCAAAGGGTATTAGATCCTTTTACGGTTCCTATCCCCACCATTCTGGACTTTCTAGCCCTCCTTTTTGAGCAGGGAGCTAGCGCGTCCACCATTAAAGTTCAACTTGCAGCCATCTCCCATTATCATGTGGGAGATGGCATAAGTTCTTTGGCTTCAGTTAAAATATGCAAAGCCTTCCTAAAAGGCGTGTTCCTCTTAAAGCCTCCCATTAAACCGGCTATGCCTCCATGGGATCTTACCCTGGTAGTACAAGCATTAACAGAACCACGTTTCGAACCTGCGGCCTCGGTGTCCTTAAAGTTCTTATCTTGGAAGACAGCCTTCTTGGTAGCAATTACCTCTGCCAATTGGGTATCAGAGCTACAAGCCTTGTGCATTAAGTATCCATACCTTATTTTTCACAAAGATAGGGTTGCCCTCAGGACTAATCCTTCCTTTCTTCCTAAGGTAGCCGCAGAATCTAACAGTAATCAATCTATTAACCTCCCTGTTTTCTTTCCTAGCTTCCAAAACAAAGGTGAATACACATTGCACAAATTGGATGTACACAGGCAACTGCGTTTTTACTTGCACAGGACTAAAGATTTCCGAAAGTCAGACCAGTTGTTTGTTTCTTATGCTAAATCAGCCATGGGCAAACCAATCTCTAAGGTGACAGTAGCGAATTGGATTTCTCAATGTATCAGACAGGCATACATTTCACTTGGGAGAACAGCTCCGGTTGCCATCCGGGCACACTCTACCAGGTCTGTGGCTACCTCAACAACGTTTTGGTCTAGAGTTCCAGTTGACGATATTTGTTCAGTGGCTCCCTGGTCCTCTTCCCATACGTTCATTTCTCATTACAAACTGGACATGATCTCCAGAAGTAGGGCTTCCTTTGGCTCCGCGGTGCTTCGGAATATCCTTCCGTAGGGACCACCCAGGGCTTTTAGGTAAGCTGGGGACTCTGTCCCACAGGTTGCAGATCAAATGAAGTAACTACTTCAGATATAGAAGTTATGTACTCACCATAACGTTCCATCTGAGTAGATACTTCATTTGTCTGCAACCGACCCCCCCTGCCATCCCCCGAACCTCGGTAAAATATTGTCCTGTGAAGATTTCTCTCTCCGTCTTTAGCTTATAGGGCAAAGTAACCGATCTGAGGTAATGTGGTTGGTAGCAAGGGATTATGGGTAGGGGGAGGAGCTAGGAGCTCGGATCTTGAAGCTTGGAAAGCTGCCGGTCGGATCCGATTCCCCACAGGTTGCAGACAAATTAAGTATCTACTCAGATGGAACGTTATGGTGAGTACATAACTTCTATTTACTTCTTGTGCATTATCCCTCCTTGCAATGGTTTCTGTATTCCCTACCTTGATAGGGTACAGGTCCTAATAATGATGATCTGGACCAGCATCAGTTTTAAGGCAAACTACCTAAACTGTATTGCTACCCATTGCTTGCTTTTTCCCCAAGCTTTGCTTTAAAAACTTGGCCCTTACATGTCCCATGTCTTTACACTAAAAACACTTTACTTCAAACCCCTGTGATGTGCTTAAGTTTAGTTTTTCCCTTTTGCCTTTGACGTCTGCTGTGAGGGTTTAAATGGTTCTAGTTAGTTATACCAGTGTGTGCCACCGAGTATTCAGTTTTACGAATTTGTACACTGCTGGCTTGGTAATGGGTCACCCTTTTTCTCATTTCCAATGTAGTGTTCCACTCATGATCTACTGACCAGATTCTCATGTCTTCATGCAGAGTACTGAGTGACTGGTCCGTTGCGATACGGTCTCCTAACATTTTAGATGTAGTAATTTCACATCCACTGACAGACATGAAGTTAAGTGCTTATTTCTGCAGCATTATAACTCCAGATGTCATCTATCTTAATCCTTTGCTCCCTCCATTGCTTTTTGTAAGTTAAAGTAGTAAGATTAAAGTATTATTTTCACCCTCCTTTTGTACTAAGGAATTAGTTTAGTCCTGATCTTATGTGTAAAGCAGAACAATGTAGAAACCAAAAAAGGTGCAAATACTCAAACTCGGTAAGGCCTTCTTGAAAGGATTCTTCCTTTTTTGCCCTTCAGTGAAAGACTCCAACCCCAAGACCTCAATTTTATTTTTGAGTCTCTAATGAGAGCCCCTTCTAAGCCAACTTGTTTTCCAGTCCGAAAAGCTGTATCTTGGAAAATTCATGTTTGGTAGCCATCATGTCAGCAGGAGAATTTCAGAATTACAAATTTTCTTCCACTGCTTTATACTTTTGTTCACACGGATAGAATATCTCTAAGAGCTAAAAGGTCCTTTATTCTCCTTACTACTTCAGGTAGAAATGTAAACCACCCCTTCTGTTTATCTGTTTTCTTCCCTAATCACTTATAAGGGAAGGTACCTTCTGCACACACACACTAGATGTGCATAAACAACAACAATTTTACCTCCACAGGACTAGATCAATAAGGAAAGACATTTATTCATATAATTTGCCCCAAACTAGCTTGGTTTTAATGATTCCAAAATAACGTTGTCTGTATGGCTTTCAGATTGCATTTTCATTCTGTAGTATTTGAGAAATGAATCATCACTAGCTAAACAAAGACTTTATTCCAAAGGTTCTACAGCTTTGTTCAGGAACTCTGCTGTAGATGAAATAAGGGCTGTAGCAACATGGACTACATTGCATTCCTTTGCAAAGCATTGCAAGCTGGAAATAATTTCCAGATCCAAATTCTCCTTTGGAGGTACATTCTCAGGGGTATTGAGGAATTAAAATATCTTGCAATTTTGTCCCATTTGTAGAATCAGATGGATTGGATGAAATAGGATGTGGAAGTCATGCACTTACCGTAGTCCATCTGATACGACATCCCACCCCTCCTTCCTGTTTCTGAATTTTCACCTCTTTCTAAGACCTGGCAGTCCAGCCTGAAGCTGTTCTGCCCCTTCTTAGTTGCAAGCATAAGGCTATCTCCAACTTGGCCTGTAACCATTAGCAAACTCTATCTGAAGGTAGTCCGTGCACAGAGGTATTATGGAAGAATTTTTTCCCCAGTGGAAGTCTAGGCAGAGAGTTCTGATGAAAGAACAGATTAAATCCAGCAAGCAGCTTGGTTCCTTTTGTTTTATTGGAATGCCTAAGATGAAAAGGATCCAGCATTAAAGTAAGCACATAACTTCCACTTAGCAGTATTACAATTTTGTCAGTGGCATTCCTGAAGAATGTAGGGTATAGTGCGCTCAAATTGACAGATGAGTGGTTAAGTTTGTTTAAAGTTTTTTTTGTTTCATTTTCAGAAATTTCAGAAAAGTGGAATGTTACTGCATGTTCTGCAAGAGAATAGAGTTGGGATATGGTGGAGGGATTAGTATGATGTGATATAGAGAAGAGAGTTATAGTCATTTATAAAGTTAGTGATTACTTTAGCTTTGTTATTAGTTGTTGGATAGGAGTTAGTGATGTTTCCTTTGATTTGTTTAATTGCTTTCCAGAATAACTTGGGAGTTGCTTGAAGAAGCCATTTGCTTCTGCCTTAAGTATAATGATTTGGCACATTTAGTTGCAATTCTAGATAATTTCCATCCGTTTAATTTCTCAACAACAGCTGCAATTCATATGGAGTTACATGAATTGTTAGTATAGCTAAGTAATACTGTAAATTATTTTTTGAGACCTGTTGCTCCTACTTCTATTGGAACTCTGAGAGTATCCTTCTTCCACGTTGCTCTTGTTTTCTGCCTGCAAAACCTGGTATTTTATGACTGAGTCTATCTGTGTGTAAGACATTGTACTCAGTGTACCAGTTTCAGTGATCAATGTTACTTTTGTCTTCTTTTCATGGGCTACTGTATCTGGTTTACTCCCATCTATTTTTGAACTGTTGGTAATGGGTAACCCTATGTGATATAAACTTCATCATTCTCAGTACTGTTTTGTGGCTCATGTTTTCAGTGCTTCTCAGCTAGTTCACTATTGTTGTGTGCAGAATTCCCAATGCAGCAGTCTTGCTACTTTATTATGCCTTTCAGTATACAAGCTGTCTGCCATTAGTGTGAAACTCAGCCACAAGAAGTACAACTGTTTCCAGTTCTGTTGTACAGAACACGCATTTATCTGATTCTTCCACATGTTCAATGGACTTTGTAAACCAACGTGTATGTAGTCCAATATCCTGGCCTGCTAATACTAACCTTTCTTCTTTTGGTTTAAATTCACCTTGCATTAACAATTCCTGCTTCAGATCCTGATCGCCATGAAGTTCCAGGAGTTTTCTGTACCTGCAACAATATTTATGCCTTTTCCACATTCCTTGCCTTCTCATCTGAACCTCCTCCTTATATTCTTTCTTTTATTTTTTGGCACACTCAGTTGCTGCCTGATTTTTGTCTGCTTCTGCTTTGGTTTCCATTCCTGTTTGACACCAGTTTTCTTCTATTAAATTAAGCAAGGAAGTAATCTTAAATTTGTTCTCTTCATGTTTCAGACTTTCACTATGTTTGTATCTCATGAGGTCAGTAGATATGCGTGCAGTCCTATGATTGCAGAAATGTACATGAAATCAGTTTCAAGGAGGGCCATACCTCCTTCAGAACGAAGAATATATAATCTTGATGTACACTGTTTTTTTATATATCATTCGATAAGCGTGAAGCATTTTTCTTGTTTTTCTGTCCAACTGATCCAGTACCTTTTGGGGGCAGTCATTCACTTCAAAACTGTAAGTTACAACAGGAAGAGCAAATTGGTTTATAGCTTAGACTTTGTTTTCACTATTAATTTTAGTCACGTTAAATATTTCGTACTGAGTTTTGTTCACATTTGGTCATGTTTTATTGTCGATCCTTCAGTTCCCAAATATTTATGCACTCCCTCCTGCTCAAGTTCCTTTATATCACATTCCTGTCCTACAATGACATTTTCTTCGTGATGCAGCTTTCCTGCTTTAAATGTTACTTTTGCACTTTTCTCAAGACCAAATGACATTTTTATATCATCTGAGAAAGATTTCCAGTTATGCTTTCGGCTCCTCATCTGATGAATTCCAAAGTTTTAATTCATCCAAAAACTGAGATGAGTAGTCTTTACACTTTATCTGGGAGCCAAATTGTAGCCATGGCCTAATCTGTTATAAGTAGACCGTTCAATAGGTTAAGGGCAAGACAAAAGAGCAACGGTAACCAAGACTCACCGTGGAATATCCCCCCTTTGAATTTTTATATCTGAGATAATAATTAGTCCTTTATCCTGGCTTAGCTGCAGAGTTGTTTGCAACTGTTTCATGGTCACTGTAATGTAATTCATCAATGTAGGAAGTATCTTACCCATATGTAAGCACTCCTTTTATCCATGGGATGCTGTCAAATGTTATTTGTAATCTATCCATGCCATACTTAGATTCCTCCTCTTTTTGCAGTTCTTCATTATGACTTTATTTAACAAGTTATCCTTTGTTCCATATGAGTTTCGTTACCCTTTTGTTCTTTTGCCATGACTGAGTTTTTCTAAATGACTATAAACTCTGTCAGCATCAATTCCAGTATATAGTTTATATAGCATCAGAAAGCAAGTTATTGGTCTAAAAATTTTGTTAGGATAGCTTGCAGACTCTCTCTTAAGGAGGAATATCATTTTTCCTGTTTAACCAGGTTGGCGTCTGTTCGGGTTGTGAGTATAAGTAGTTCTAACCAGGGCTGGATCTTTATGTTGTTTGTCTTTCGGCTTTTCCTGGTAAGGGGTCACCACAGCGGAACTCTGGTCCGCTAATGATTAGCAGTAGATTTTTTTACGAAACGCCGACGTGCCAGCTCAACGCTCAACCTTCAACGAAGGCATGCCAATTTACGCATGCATGTCTTTCGAACGCTACCCAACTGCTGGGAGGACATGCAAGACTCCACACAGAAGGCACTCCCAAGCCCAGCCAAGAATCGAACGGGAGAACCTCTTGCTGTGAGGTAACAACGCTACCACCGTACCACCGCGGCATATGGATCTTTATGTTAAGATGTTAATACTTTTAGCCAGAAGTTAGGTACTGCATCTGAGCCTGGAGTTTTCCATTTAAGAGCTATTTCTTAATTTTGTTTTTATTTCTGTGGCTGTTATTTCATTCTATGTCATATCCTGTACATTTGAACTTCTTGCACTCTTTGTTTTACTACTACTATCCATTCTTCATCTTTATGTTCAGCCGGGTCCTTTTAGATATCCGTCGTCTTTATGTTCCGCAGGGTCTTTTTAGATATTTCTCTAAAATATGTCCATTTCTTCTTATTTGGTGGTGGTTCTATTTCTTTTTCTTTATTTCCCAGTTCTCTCTAAAACTTTTTTGGGTCATTAATGAAATTGCTTATTTTGTACTTTTCCTCTATATTTATCTACTTGTGCTAATATCTTTAGTTTATTTGCAGTAGTGTATGATGCATTCTGGTCTGTTCTGATATTGTGAACTGCTTTTATCACATCTGTCTTAAGTATTTTCTGATCTGTTCCTTCTTCTCTACTCTTCTAACAGTGGCACTTCTTGTCTTAATTGCTTTATAGTTTTCTTTTTTTCAGTACTTTCATGATCTTTCATTTCTTCCCTTTCTTTCCCTTACTGACCTATATTTTTTGTGGTAAGACTTTATCTGTTATTAATTTTGCGGCACCATAATATATTCTATTTACCTCTGTTGTAGCACTTGAATTTATGTTAATATTGCAAGGTTAAGAAGGGACGTGATGATTAGTGATCACCAGTATGGTTTCATGCCAGGATAGAGCACTACAGATGCGATCTTTGCTCTGAGAGTGTTGATGGAGAAGTACAGAGAATGTCGGAAGGAGTTGCATTGTGTTTTTGTAGACTTAGAGAAAGCATATGACAGGGTGCCTAGAGAGGAGTTGTGGTATTGTATGAGGAAGTCAGGAGTGTCAGAAAAGTATGTAGGAGTGGTACAGGATATGTACGAGGGTAGTGTGACAGCTGTGAGGTCTGCGGTGGGAGTGACAGATGCGTTTAAGGTAGAGGTGGGTTACATCAAGGATCAGCTCTGAGCACTTTCTTATTTGCAATGGTGATGGACAGGTTGATAGACGAGATCAGACTGGACTATGATGTTTGCAGATGACATTGTGATCTGTAGTGAGAGTAGGGAACAGGTGGAGGAGACCCTGGAGAGATTGAGATATGCTCTAGAGAGAAGAGGAATGAAGGTCAGCAGGATTAAGACAAAATATATGTGTGTGAATGAGAGGGAGGATAGAGGAATGGTGAGGATGCAAGGAGTAGAGGTGGCGAAGGTGGATGAGTTTAAATACTTGGGGTCAGTAGTTCAGAGTAACGGTGAGTGTGGAAGAGAGGTGAAGAAGAGAGTACAGGCAGGATGGAGTGGGTGGAGGAGTGTCAGGAGTGATTTGTGACAGACGAGTACCTGTAAGAGTGAAAGGGAAGGTCTACAAGAGGGTAGTGAGGCCAGCTATGTTATATGGGTTGGAGACCGTGGCATTGACAAAAAGGCAGGAGTTTGAGCTGGATGTGGCAGAATTAAAGATGTTAAGATTTGCACTGGGTGTAACGAGGGTGGACAGGATTAGGAATATGCATATTAGAGGGTCAGCCCAGGATGGAAGGTTTGGAGACAAAGCCAGAGAGGCACGATTACGTTGGTTTGGACATGTGCTGAGGAGGGATGCTGAGTATATTGGGAAAAAGATGCTAAGGATGAAGCTACCAGGTAACAGGAAAAGAGGAAGGCCTAAGATAAGGTTTATGGATGTGGTGAGAGAGGACATGCAGGTGGTTGGTGTGACAGAGCAAGATGCAGAGCACAGGAAGAAATGGAAACAGGTGATCTGCTGTGGCGACCCCTAACGGGAACAGCCGAAAGAAGATGATGATGATTCTTGATTACTGTGTTCATTTGTTTTGGGAACTCACTGGCCTGTCACTTCCACAACATTGACTGCATTGGAGTTTCCACCATTTCCTGCTCCTTCCCTTGCTGTACAAATACAACTGAACCTTTGTACTGGTTTCTTACTGAAGTCCCCAGTGTATCTTCATATGACAACTGATCAGATGCTTCCCATTCCACTGTTTTCTCCTTAATTTGGGGTCCTACGATTGCAGAAATGTACATGAAATCAGTTTCAAGGAGGGCCATACCTTCTTCTGAATGAGGAATATATAATCTTGATGTACACTGTTTTTTATATATCATTCGATAAGCCTGAAGCATTTTTTTGTCATTGTTTTGTCAAGCTGTAATGTTACCAGAGCTGGATATTCTACACTAAATCCTTCACGTCGCAGGTATTCCATAACTTCATCTTCCTTTTGTTCAAATTCTACATTACTAATCTTCTGTTCTATGTTCCCCCCTGTGTTCTTTTTCTTTGTCTTTTTTTTTTTTTTGTATTGTGAAATTTTCCATCTGTTGATGCTTTTGCCTGTATTTCTCTCCAAATATCTTTGGAGCTGTTTTTTTTTTTTCTGTTGATTAGTTTGACTTTCTCCTTTGCATCGATATATGGCATTGTATCAGATCTGTCTTTCCCATGTCCGTGTTTCTTCAATATTCTCTAGATTTTTTATATTTTCACACTTCCTCAGTCACTTATTTTTCCAAATTGCCCAACATTTCTTGATCTATTTAATGTTTTGCATGAATCTGTTGTATTAACACAAATTTGCATTTGAAGCTTTTGACAGTTTTTCTTGTGTAAGTATTTTTCTTTCCTCTAATTTCCCTCTTAATCTTTTTGAATGTCTTCTATCCAAAAATTCCGGGCTTCTTGCATGTACATAATTTTTTTTTATCTTCAGTAGTCCACTTTGTCTTCTTTATGGGTCTTTTTTGGCCTGTCATGTTTTGTGGTTTTTGTGTTCCTTCTACAAAAAGGGTGGAGTACATCTCTCCTTGAGCCTGGCCCACTCCTATTGTAGGAATATTTCCATGCCTCGAGGTTTCTACACTGTCATTTTTTCCAGTCCTGGCACCAGTGCACCTATCAGTATTGGGCACTTTTTTATCCTTGGACTTGTGCCCCCAGCTGTTCTTATTTTTTTTTTAACCTACTTCTGTGATATATGCTATAAAATATACACTCTATCAGTGTTGTCTTGGTGGGATTTTGTAAAAACAAGTTCTGCCTTGTAAAAGTACTCACCATGACTTCAGGATGAATTCAATTCCAGCAGTACTACTTTGCTTTGCTTTGCTTGCTGATCTTATCTCTCCATTCAGACCCCTCAGCATATTTGTGTATAATGTTAGTTTTCTCCATGTGTGATAAGTGCTTTAGTATCAGTAGGATTTTTGTTTCCAAGCTTTCCAGGCGCACACCCTTTATTTCATCATATGTTTAATCTCTTCATTTAGCCAGAGGTAAATCTGGCCTCTGAGTTTTCCATAGGTAAAAGGGAAGACCGTTTTTTGTGTGTGTGTGTGTGTGTGTGTGTGTGTGTGTGTGTGTGTGTGGATAGAGAAGGAGAGTGCCAATGCAGATGAAGGCGTTGTGATAGACAGTAATGGTGACCAATAAGTAGTGTCACTTGTGTTAATTTTATTGAGTTTCTTTGCAGGAAATGATCTGCCAGCCACCGTTTAGTTGTTTTGAAAGATCATGTCAACATGACAGGACAGTAGTCACTAAAGTAATTTGGAAGGACTTCTAGTTTAGCACATTTGGGTGTAATGTTAGTAATTAGCAGATCACAAGTGTAGTCATTATTTGTTGGTGGGTAAATTTACTAAATATTCTAGGTAACATCGTTGTAATAGTATTCTATCTAGTTGTTTTCTGTCTGTGTCTAGTGTGTTAAAATTAAGATGTCCAAGCATGTCAGTGTTTTTGTAGATGTCTTTAGGAAATAACTCCCGCATGGTTTGTTGAGAAATTGGGACTGCGGATGAGAGAAGTATGTATATTAAAGTTATGTTAAGGTGCAGATGCTTACCAAAAGAAGTAAGAGCCATACTGCCCAGTTAGATGCCCTGTTGGTTGTGTTACCTGTGCTAATGGTTTTAATTTCTAGTGAATGGTTTTATAAGACAAGGAGCATGTCTGCTCTTGGTCTAGAGATAATGGTGTGTTTCTTGTATGTAGAAAGGAAACAAAAAGCTGTCTTTCATCTTACTTTCAATGATTGCTACCACCTAAGATTATTCCATAGGAAGCTGTTCCTCAGTAGTTGTCAATTTATTATTTATGTTACAAGCATTAAAACAGGCAAAGCAAGTATTTTCTTGTTGGTTATAGAACAACCATGTTGAGAGTTTTGTTGGTGTGATCATCTTCAGATTTAAGTAGTTATTGTTAGAGGTAATATATCTGTGAGAGTTGGTCTTTAAGTATGACTTTTGATAATGATATATTTTGTAATAAAAGGATTTATTTTATTAATTGTTTTTGTGGCATAAGTTAGAAGCATTGTGTATTTAAGATTTGTGTCTAATCTAGCTTGAATTCTGTAGGATGCAAGTAGGTATAGTTAACCATCACCACGTGAACTGGAAAATAATTAATCTGAGGGCCACATACAGCTGAAGAGAAGTGTTCCAAAAAGGGCAAGAGAGAATTGTAGTTGCAGATTTAACATTGGTATAGTAAATGACGTAGGCGCAGAAGAAAGAATATACTAGAGGTACAAGTGTAAAAGAGGAAGTTTATGATAGAAGTGAAAGGTTAGGTGTTTGGAGAAATGAGAGGAAGAATAGTGAGTGAGTGCAGATATTACTTGTTGGTTGGAAGGGGGAAGAGCAGGGGCTGTTTATGCTTGAAAATGCAGATAGGTCATAGAAGAGGGTAGGTTTGAAAAATGAAGTTATGGTATTAACTGCTTGTTGTATAGAGCAAATTTTAATTATAAGACAGTCTACAATATAGGTTCATAGGTTGATACTAGGCTATCTGCCCTAGGGTATTTATAAGCCTAGCCAGAGTATGTTTGGCTTTCACCACCCTTTTAGATTAGTTGACTGTGCCTCTGTATAGTAGGTCACAGAAGGTAGCCCTTTTAAGGTTTGTTTACTGTACCTCTGTCAAGTAGTGACACAGAAGAGATCCCAGGGGTAAACTTACGATCTCCCATCCATTAATCAAGATTTCTCTTGAAGAGGGTCAGTGAGGGGCTCTGCCTGACATGGATTAGGATTTTGTTCCAGGGTGAGGGGAGCCTATGGGATATGAATCTGTCCCTCCAGCATGTCCTATTTATTTCTGTGCTGAGGTTCAGGTCCCAGGAGCATGTAGCTCTAAGGGATTTAGATTTCCTGAGGTGAAGCATGTCCATTCATTCTGGGTTGGACATGGCATTATACATCAGACACAGATCGCCTCTGAGTAGGCGGTACACAACTGAGTAGAGCTGGAGTTTCTTTAGCCAAACTGCATAGGGCATCTGTTTGAGCCCTTTGATCCTCTTGGTGAGATACTTTTGGGGTCTTTCCAGTTGCTGAAGGTGTCGGGTAAGGTACATCCCAAATGGGGCATTGTACCCAATTATGGGCCTGATAAGTGATGAGTAGAGGGGCACAATGACCTCTCGTGATCTAGATGTGAACTCTTTCATGATAAGGTGGGCAATATAGAAGGTCTTTCTAACCACTTTGGCAACATGATTGTCAAAGGAGAGATTGCTATCTACTTGGGTCCCCAAGTCCCTAATTACTTCTTCCGTACTTAATGGATTACCACCTATGTGGTAATTTGTGGGCACTTTGTTTTTTCCAAAGGGGATGACTATGCACTTTTTGGCATTTAGCCTTAGGCCATGGCTCTGGCACCAGTTATCCGTCTCTGTGAGACCCTTTTGGAGGATGCTTGTGTCAGTTGGAGAGTCGATTATAGTACCCAGTTTGCAGTCATCTGCGAACTTGGTCAGCCATAGTCCACCCGTGTTAGCCTGTACCTCGGAGAAATATATACCGAACAAGAGAGGTCCCAGGACTGAGCCTTGTGGGACACCACTTGTAACTGGTTTAGAGTCTGACATGGCACCTGCTATTCTGACCATGTGGGTTCTATCCCTGAGCCAGTTTGCAACCCATCTTGTGACATAGGGGTTGATATTTAAGCTGGTGAGCTTATTTATGATGCCCGAGTGGGGTATTGTGTCAAAGGCCTTTGCGAGGTCCAGGTAGGCTGTGTTGACTACCTTCCCTTCATCTATGGCTTTGGTAACTGTTTCAGAGAAGTCAACCAGGTTCAAGAGGCAAGATCTGCCCTTAACAAAGCCAAATTGGGTAGGATCCAGTGTCTGGAGGTTCCCAATGTCTTTGTTTATGATTGACATGATGATACATTCCATAGCTTTGCAGACCAGGCTAGTCAGGATTATAGGGCGATAGTTTTCGGGGTCTGTTGTGGCACCACCTTTGTGGAGTGGGACCACTGTTGCTGTACGCCATTCCTTGGGAACATATCCTGTAGTAAGGCTGAGACTGAACAGTGACTTTATATAAGGGTTTAGTTCTTCTTGGAGCTCGTGTAAGACACAGCCCGTGACACCGTCTGGTCCCATTGATGCTGTGTTTTTAGCTTTGGAGAGGGCAGCTCTCACCTGTGCATCTGTGATCTCAGGAAGGCAACACTCTGTTGGGATAGACATTTGCTTTTTTGGGGGGGGAGTATGCACTGAACCTTTCTGCCAGGATGTTGGCAATGTCTGTGGGTTCAGTGAATTTTGTTGTCATTTTGCACTAACTCAGAGCATATCTGGGAGTTAGTAACCCAAAATCTCACCTCCACTCCACAAAACGACACCGTAATAATCTGACCAAGCCTGCTAGCTGTACAATGAAGGGTATCCTCCTACAGACTCTCGATAGATAACCAAAACACACTCCAGCAATCCAAAGGTTGTACGATGGTCACGAATCAAGTAGTCACCAAATTGTCACCAAAAGAAGTTTGTCAAACATCCAGAACTCCATAAAACTCCATAAAACAACACAGGATTGAGCGCGCTTTCGTCTGTTAGACTTCTTCAGAATCAAATAATTCTCATAATAGACTGCTTTTTATAGTACCTAGGTAATGAGGTAATTGATAATTTACAGGGTAAGTAAATTGCATAACTAGTAAATGCATTAATTAACATAATAATGTAGTGCAACTTGAACCAATATAAAATACCTTCACTAAAACCAATCTGTATGCATTAGGAAATTCATAAAAAATCCATAAAAAATACATAAGAAGTACATAAAAAACTATTGCATCAGTTGTGCACCTGTAAATATAAATAAATAAGGGAGATATTTAAAAAATGCAAGTTATACTGTGTTCAGTATGTTTTCCCCTCTTGTGGGAGTAGTGACCAGTTGTTCCATAGCATTTGAGCTTATAAATTCTAGGAACCATTGGGCGAGGGTGTTTGGGCTTGAGTAGTTTTCCCAGTCGATGTTTGTGTAGTTGAAGTCACTCAATATAATAGTGTTTGGAGAGACCTTCATATTCTCCAGTGTTCTCAGGAAAGCTGAGTGAGGTTCCTGTGTTTGGGAGGGTAGTCTGTAGCAGGCTACAAACTGAAAGGCAGTTTTGCCCACTGTTAGTTGCACATGGATGGTCTCCGAAGCTTCGTGCAGTGCCACTAACCTGGAGGTGTGGGTATCTTTGAATAAATATGGATGTGATAGTGTTCAATCTCGCCGTTTGTTCTTACACATGGGTTCGGAGCCGATCCTCGGCTCAGTGCCGGCCTCTTGCAAGCTCTGCATCGAGAAGAAGCTCGAGACAATCTAATACCCACAATCCCCCTCTGCCTTTACCTCAGATCTAGTTTGCCGCTGCTGCATACGCATCGTTGGGAGCTAGCTCGAGAGTTTCTAAGCTAAGATATAACTTTTATTGTTGTATTTTATTAGGATACTAGTCTAGTTGATATTTACTGTGTTAACAAGTGTGATTGTGTTGTGGTTCCGTTAAATTTTTGATACCGTTAGCTTTATTTATCGGTATTTTTGTTATCGGGGCCTACACCCTTCATATCTTTCCATAGTTGAGACAAATTTTTACCGGATTTGACAATTACTCGATTGTGACTAACTATTTTCGGATTTGACTGTTTTTTACTGGAGTTGTCTTATTATTCTACAATGTCTGAGAAGGTAAAGTCTGGTTTCAAGCGTTGTCAGTGTGGCCAGAAAATGTCGGTCACTGACAACCATAGTTCCTGCCTACTGCCTTGGCCCTCTCCACTTACAAGAGGATTGCTCCATCTGTCACTCTTTTAGTGGGAGGGTCATGACAGATAGGCGCAGGAAACTAATGGACAGGGGTCTATTGAAACCGGCTTTCCAAGAGGCTCTGGATGCTTCTGACCAGGCATCGAAGTCCTCTAAGGAATCGAAGACGTCGGAGCCTAAGTCATCGGCTCCGAGCTCTTCTTCAAAGTTTAGATCACCGGTTCCACAGACTTCAGGGCCGAGTGTTCAACTGGTATCGGTTCCTGAGCCTCGAGTCTTGGAACCGGTGATGGAGCTCCCTCCTTCGACCATATTGAGGTCGGCTCCGTCTTCGGTTCCTTCGACCCGTTCTTCCTCCAAACTTTCGGATGTCGATGTGGATCGCGTGGTGCAGAAGTTGTTGGAGCATTCGGCCCTCTCTAAACTTATTTCGGTTTCCACCCAGTTGGTGTCGAAACTTGAAGGCCTTCCTGTATCTCCATCCATTCCTCCTCCGAGACCGATTCAGTCTTTGGAGCCGGAAGAGGCTGATCTACTGATTGTGGAGCCCTCGGGTCCAGAACCGTCTTTTTCTCGGTCTGTTCCTCACCTCGACTCCGGACCCGTACCGGAGTCTCGGAGCCGACGGTCTGTTCTTGGTTCCGGGGCGAGAGTCGAACCGACTTGTCGGTTCCGACTCTCCCTCGGGCCTCGGCGCTGATCGATTCGGCTCCGTCCTCGGGTCGATGCCTTCGTGCCGTGTCGGGATTCTTCCCATTTCTTCGAACCGGGGACTCTTCGATGCGGGACCCGGGGCGTTCGACCTGATGAGGAAGGTGTTGTCTACCCAGACAACCACATCAGTGGAAGCAGTTTCTCCTCCCCATAAAGGGCCTTTGTCTTCATCTGCACCCACGGCCACATCCAAGCGCCGGGCACCAGTGTCTCAGCCACCCCTGGAGGGTGCCCCTCTTCCTCCGAGGCTTCTTCGGATGCTCCCACGAGGAAGTCCCTAGGAAGAGATTGTGTAAGAGGAGACACTTGGATTCTCCACAGGAATCCTTGACATCTGACACTGACTTAGATGAGTCAGAGGGTCCCCTAAGTCACCTTCAGAAGATGTCTCTTTTCAGACATTTTGGAGATCCTGAAGCAGAGAGGTGACTGGCAGTCCCTTCCCCTTCTGAGGATGAGTCAGTTCTGCTGAAGGCATTTGGTGCTCGCCCTTCCTCCTCCTGGGTCACTCCGCCTTGACAATTAATGGATCTAATTGCTCGAAGGGTGTGGGAGACTCCTGACACAGTGGAACCTGTTCCAAGAAAACCTAACAAGTACATCACAGCACCTCAGGATAAGTCCTACCTTACAAAAGGAGTTCCAGTAGACGCTATGGTGGTGGCAGCAGCCACAAAAAAGGAGATGTCGGAGTCTTCTTCGTCTGTCCATCCGCCTAATAAAGATTCTAGGACAATGGATAGATATGGGAAGCGCATTTTTAGTTCAGCGGCTTTTTCCATGCGGTCCCTGAACTATCTGACCCATTTTACACGTCTGCAGAGGGATCTAGTCAAAGAGTTGGGAGATACCCTCCAGGGTGCTACAGATGCAGCTGTCTCAGAGAAAGTGACAGCGCAACTTAATACCCTAACATCGATTGTTAACTCGTCCATGAGGCTGATTTCACGCAGAAGGTTCGAGTAGGGCAGCAGCTTCAGCGCTTGCTCTTCGTAGACAATCCTGGATGCGCCTATGCTCCTTTGCGGAAGCCTTCAAGTCTTCCTTTACAAACGCCCCATTTGACGGTGCCACTCTTTTTGGCCCCAAGGTAAAGGAGACCCTTACCCGGTGTGAACAAGAGGGAAAGACTCTGTCTGCTGTCGGAGTCCGTTTTTCCACCCCAACCAGACCGTACCCCAAAGGGCAACGCGGTGGGAAAATGTGGTTTCAAAACCCCAAGGGTCTTTCTCAGGCACACAGGGTGATGCCCCTATAGAGGCAGAGGAGGGGCAGAGGTGGAAGACGCCTGGCGGCAGAGGGGTCCGCAACATCAAGGTGACACGGAAACACTCCCTGGTAAACCTTTCCAGCACTCCTGAGAGGAGGCCCGACTGTCCTGCTCTGGAGGCAGTCGGGGTCGCTTAGCTTTATACCCTCAGGCCTGGCAAAATATAACTACAGACAAGTGGGTAAAAGCGTAGTTACCAGAGGTTACAACATACCCTTCCTATCCCATCCCATTCCAAAGAAAAGACTCCCAGATGTACCGCCCCATCTGCGAGAGCCAGCAGCTTTAGAAATTTCAAAGCTGCTAGAAAAAGAGTCATCCAGCCAGTCCCAGCGGACCAGCAAGGATTCGAGACTTACTCAAGGTTCTTTTTAGTTCCAAAGAAAACAGGGGACTGGAGGCCCATTCTAGACCTAAGCTACCTCAATACTTTCGTCAAGAAAGAAAAGTTCGAATGGTCACGCTTCAATCGATCCTTCCATTCTTACAGAAGGACGAGTGGATGTGCTCAATAGATCTAGAGGATGCATACTACCACATCAAAATGGCCAGGGCATCCAGAGATCACTTGCGCTTCCGGCTGGGAGCCAGTCACTTTCAATTTCGAGCCCTGCCCTTTGGTCTGACCTCAGCCCCCAGGGTCTTCACCAAATGCATGGCAGTGGTAGCGTCTCACTTGAGACGCCAGGGATTCCAGGTGTTTCCGTATCTGGACGACTGGCTCCTTTCGCCACCACCCGCCAACTACTGCAGGCCAGAGACTTTGTTCTTCAACTGTGTGTTCACCTAGGGATCTCCGTAAATTTCGGAAAATCCTTACTTCAGCCATCACAAAATATCTTGTTCATAGGAGCGGAGTTAAACACACGTCAATTGATTCTGAGGCTTCCCCCAGAAAGGATATTATCACTGCAGACTCACATACGTCTTCTACTCTTGTCAAGGAAATCTCCTGCAAAACTAGTACTGAAGGTGTTGGGCCTCATGTCAGCCTCCCTTATTGCAATTCCCCTGGGAAGGCTGCACATGAGAGTCCTACAATGGCTACTGTTTGCTCAATGGTCGTTTCAGCAACTACCTCTAACACACGAGATTCTTATAACAAAGACTTGCAAAACAGATCTAAACTGGTGGCTTCAAACGTGCAACCTTTCCGAGGGAAGGCCGTTTGTGCTACCCACGCCCACAGTTACGGTGACCACAGACGCTTCCCTGATAGGGTGGGGGGGCATCTTTCAGGGACAGACAGTCCAAGGCGAATGGACCAATTTAGAGTACAATCTGCACATCAATGTTCTAGAGTTGAGGGCAGTGTTTCTAGCGTTGCAACACTTTGCTCCCCTTCTTCCTCTAGGGACTATTGCAGTTCAGACGGACAACATGTCTGTAGTCTGGTACATAAACAAACAAGGGGGAACCAAGTCCTATCAACTATGCAGAGAGGCCATGAGAATTTGGCAGTGGGCGGAGTCCACGGGTCGCTTTCTAATAGCAACGCACATCCCGGGGTCATCCAACGTCATAGCCGACAGGCTGAGCAGAGCAATTCTGTTACCGCACGAGTGGTCTCTAAAACAGTCAGTGGCGAAAAGGATTTTTCGCGTGGGGCCAGCCTTCCTGCGACCTGTTTGCCTCCAATGAATGCCAAATGCAGGAGCTACTTTGCCCTATTACCCCCTCCAGGGGAAGTCCCCAGGGACGCACTGGTTTACGATTGGCCCCCGGGACTCCTATACGCTTTTCCCCCATTTCCTCTGATATCGAAGTTTCTCCAGAAAGCCAGGAACCTACACAGGACGATAATCCTCATTGCTCCATTCTGGCCTCGTCAAATTTGGTTTCCCTTCCTGAAAATACACTGCATTCGGGGACCCTGGATTCTGGACCCAGAGCCAGATCTATTGACTCACTCGTCAGGGGTTCCCCATCCCGCGCTCCTGTCACTCCATCTAGCAGCTTGGCTGCTCCAATTCCCAACTTAGCCAGGTCTGATCTTTTGTCACCAGCAGTCCAGGATATATTAGTGGCTTCGCATAAAGCTTCCACTACTAAAACATATACTAGCAAATGGAAACGGTTTGTATTCTGGGCAATACACACCATGTGGATCACTTTATAGCTCCTTTGAAAAAGATATTAGAGTTCTTAACAGACTTATTTCATCAGGGTGCTTCTCCTGCTACTCTAAGAGTTCAATTGGCTGCCATTTCAATTTCCATGTGGAAGAATGTGGAGCTCCTGTTATGGCTCACAGACTTTGTAAAGCCTTTTTAAAAGGAGTTTTTCATATCGGACCACCGGTCAGATCTCCGACGTCTCCTTGGAGTCTGAATTTGTTATTATCTAATTTAATGTTGCCCCCTTTTGAACCCGCCTCTTCTTGCCCATTAAAATTTTTGTCCTGGAAAACTCTCTTTCTGGTAGCCATTACTTCTGCTAGGCAGTATCTGAACTTCAGGCTCTCTCCATCAAGCACCCTTATTTGATCTTTCACTCTGACAGAGTTTCTCTTCGAACCAATTCATCCTTCCTCCCTAAAGTGTGTTCTATTAACAATATTAATCAGTCCATTGAATTACCCACTTTCTTTAAAAACCACTCCAACAAAATGGAGTATATGTTACACAAATTGGATGTTCACAGACAGCTAAGATTTTATTTGGATAGAACAAAAGATCACAGAAAAACAGATCAACTCTTTGTGGCTTTTGCTGATAGCAGGAAAGGACTTGCAGTTACCAAAAGAACTCTTTCTAAATGGTTAACGGATTGTATAATCTATGTCTACGATTCTACAAATCAACCCCTTTTTAAACAAACCCAAAGGACATTCCACAAGGTCGATATCTACGTCTTTGGCTCATGCAGCTCGCCTACCACTGGATGCTATTTGTGCGGCTGCTACCTGGTCTAAGCCACATACATTTATTTCTCATTATAAAGTAGACAAGGTTTCTAGGGACAGGGCAACCTTTGGTTCCACTGTGCTCAAGAACGCCCTCCGTGAGTTCCTCAGGATCAAGGAGCTAGGACGCTACCCATGTGTAAGAACAAACGGAGAGATTGAACACTATCACATATAGAAGTTATGTCCTTACCATAACGTTCCATGTGGAGTGTTCATCTCGCCTTTGTTCTTACAGTCCCACCCTCCCACCCTTAGGAAGAACGTTCTTTGATGCCTGGCCAGGAGCATTTTTTGCTACTGTTACTATTCTGTGTACATAGTTGGTATACACATATATTTTTATATGTGTCTGTTTAGATATGTATATAGTTTTTCTATAATTGCTTTCTATACTTATGTGTATAAGCATGAATGTGCTATTCTGTAGATTGGTTTGCTTGCAAACTAGATCTGAGGTAAAGGCAGAGGGGGATTGTGGGTATTAGATTGTCTCGAGCTTCTTCTCGATGCAGAGCTTGCAAGAGGCCGGCACGGAGCCGAGGATCGGCTCCGAACCCATGTGTAAGAACAAAGGCGAGATGAACACTCCACATGGAACGTTATGGTAAGGACATAACTTCTATATACTCCCCCTCCTTTTGTGGTTCGGTCTGAGTTTTGGGGCCGGAAAGCATGGTATGAAGTATAGCCTGGTAGTGCTGGGGTGCTCTCGGGAGCCTTAAACCAGGTTTCTGTTAATGCACAGATATCGATATTCTCCATACTGAGGAGAGTCTCGAGTGCGTGCATCTTGAGGTTTAGACTTCTGGCGTTGAGCAGCATTACCCTTAGTTTTTTTTTCTTTGTGTTGTCTATGGGGGTAGGTTTGTCTTTTGAGCCTTGCCTAAAAAAGGCACTATGGGGAGGCAAGAGCCTTAGCCAGTATTCAAAAACCCAGGGGTGACAGGTGCAAGCCGTCCCTAGCGAAGCAACGTGGCTTGTCGAGCATGTCATCCCAGGCTGACAGACACTGGATCCCCTTTGAATGACACCAATACTTCAGCCAATTGTTAAAATTGATCATTTTGTCTTTCTACTGTGGCATCATTTTTGGTGAGAGTAAGATGCTACTCAAGGTCAGGGTCATACCGGCCTGGGCTACATGATCAAAGAGCTCCTATATGTTTTTTTTCATGTAGTCCAAGGAGGTACGTCTCAGGTCATTCACACCAGCATGGGCAATGACGGAGTCATACTTGTACTTGCTTTGGAGTGACCCGAGTGCTTGTGTTATGTGGCGGATCCTGGCACCCGACAGGCACTTTACAGTGACTTTCTCCTTGTTCAGCCTGGTGAGTGGGACGTCAGTGTGTCTGACAGTAGAGTCATCTATTACAAGTGTATTAGGTATATATGAGCTATTAAAAAGGTGAGGGGATAGAAAGAAGGAGCAGTGAACTGGAGAGCTATGCCTAGTGGGAGGGAGAATGATAGTGGTGAGATAAGAATCATTCAGAGGAACAGGTTTATCTTAAGTGTAAGATAGAAAAAGAAGTATGATAAAAAGCAAGTTGAGAGGCTTTATGGGCCCTCCTTAGGATATGCAAGTCTTTAGTTGTGTGTGAGAGGAATAGTAATATTGAGTTATGTAGATGGAATCAGAAGATCATGATTGGAAAGTGTTGGGTGGAACTGAATATTGAAGAAGGTGTGTGGGAGAGATGATTGGAGAGTATAACAGAGCTGATTGGGAAACTTAAATGAGTGTATGACTGGATTAATTCATTTAGGGGATGTTTTTATTGTTTTAAAATTTGAGGTGCGGAGGCTGATACTCTGGTTGTAGCTAGATGGTTATCCAAGTCCTTCTGGTATTATTTTTTTTTATTTTTGGTTATGGGATATGGTAAGAGGACATTAGCTGGTATAAATTTGCTGCTGTGGGGGGTGGGTTGGAGTGTATAGAGAGACTGAGCAAAGCAGAGGATAATCCCACTGGCAGGCTCTAGAGTCAGTCAGCTGCCTTTGAGCCACCTGAAAAACCTGGTTGCTTTATGATACTTGAGTTTAGAACAGGCTCTCCTAAGCAGATTGCCTGCACGAGTAAGTCTTTTAGGAATTGTCACTCGTCTGGTCTGGATCAAAGAGGGTTTTGTTCAAGCAGCTTTATTATGTACAAACATATCAGGATTGAGGCTTAATAACTTTATTTATTTATTTTATTTTTACATTTGTTTACTAGGAGAGTCCGACTGGGCATAAAACCCTTTTTCAGTGGAGGCCCTTGTTAGTAAACTATTTTATTAGTAGAAATAAAACTGTATAATACAATAAAGAAAAAAAAATCGTGACAACGGTAAAAAGACTAGAACAGAATAAATTAAGTGGGAGACGAGACCAATAATCTTGTATAACAATGCTTTAACTTACATAAACTTGTAAACAAACTAGCTGTCACACTCATACATGCTCACACTCTGGCTGCACTTTCAAAATGGCACTGACGCTAGCACGTGCTTGCTATTTATATGCACTTGCTGTCCTTGAAAAGCTTCTTAAAGGTACAACACGCACATACACGCACACGCACACACACACACACACACACACACACACACACACACACACACACACACACACTTCTGCAGGGATTATCAAAATAGTCTTTTGACTGCTATCTGCACAGGCAGTGCTTATCAGAAGCATGTACACTTTTTCAGTGCATTTCAAGTTGAGCAGAAGCAAAACAGAAACGGTCAGTATGAATTAGTCAGGGATAAAACTAAAACTACAGTGTAAGTGCAGGTATTCCTTCCAGCAGCAGTGTTATTAAACTGTCCAGGCATGCTAATGCTTGGCCTTGCTGGAAATGGTAATTAGATAAATGCAAAAATCCATTTAATACAGTATGATTTGTGCTGTTTACTTTTATTCGGTGGTAGTCCATTTAATTTTAAGCCATTTGCTTGCATTTTAGGGTCTATTTTGCACGTTTAAAACATTACAACTTTACTTTTGCAGTCATAAAGCAATTGCATTCTCTTCTTGTTTTGGAATTCCTAATTGTTATTAAAGTGGAATGTGCTGCTGCCTCCTGTCTGTTAATATGTTTTTAGAGCAGTGGAAGATTTCGGAGACTACGTGCTAGTTAAGAGTAGTACTTTGAATATAATTCTTAAAGACTCTGTTGGAACAGCTAATGCATTTTATTTTGAACAAATAGTTAAAATGTTTAGACACTTAACACAGTTTAACCAGTGGAGGTGGGCAATTTAATGTGTTTTCAGGCACTGATGATATTAGCATTAAATTGCAGTTATTAGTGTCCAGACAACTTTTTCTTTTAAAAGTTTTTCTTTACAGTAGGAAAAATTGACACTATGTTATGGACCGAGTCCAGTATTTTATCCTTTGATTAATTTGAGCAATTTACAATCTGAAGTAGTTAACTTCATTTGATCATCAACCTGTGGGTTACAAATCCGAGCCAGCAACTTACCAAGCTAAAGATCCGAGCTCCAAGCTCCTTCCCCTTACCCATACTAGTCTGCAACCTCCTTCTAATCCTCAGATCTCATTTGCCGCGGCTTCGCCAGCATGGGATTCTTGAGCTTCAGGCAAGTTGGTTAGGTTTTTCAACTAACTTTTCGGTGTGTTTCATTCGAGTGCTAAAATATTTAACCCTGTCCTTTCTTTACCTCGGGTTTTGAGTCAAAAAAAAAAAAAAAAGAGTAGTATAGTAGGAAAGTTTCACTACTTTCTTTCTATGTAGGCCACCCTTTCCCACCCTTAGTGTGTGTGCTTGACTACTTAGCATAGTCTAAGTTAAGATATGTCAGAGGTCAGAAGCCGACATTTTCTAAGTGCACAGAGTGTGGCCATAAGCTGTCGATGGTCACACACTGTGCGTAGTTTGTTTAGGAGTTTCCCCACCTAACATCGGGCTGCAAGATATGTGCAGCATTCAAACCCAGGGCCTGGTGGGATCGTAGGACCAAGCTGATTCTGGCGGGTCTTTTACCCACAGAGTCCACTACCTCTTCTGCAGCATCTTCTTCAGTCCTCTGGCCCTCCTCCCTTGTCCAGGACTCACCCTGCCACCTCTAAACAGGGAGAGAGAGGCCAGGAAGGACAAACACAGAGAAAAAGTGAGAGAGAAAAAGAGAGAGCTAGAGATGGGGAGAGGGGTCGCAAGAGGCAGGCGGACTCTGATCCGTCGCCCGCCCCACCACTAAGGTGATCTGTACACCAGAAAAAATGCTAGGTAATCTTCCCCTTGGCTCTGTTCTCCACGATTCTCCCTGGAGCCGGAGGAGGAGGCTTGGCCCACTTCGAGGTCGTCCTCGCATCGGCCCTCCCAGCTGGTGTCAGTGGCATCCTAGAGATCCACAAGGAGCCCCTCTGAAGCTGATATGGACCGGATGATGAGAAGGTTCCTGCAAACTCCATTGCAGATGGGAGTATTGCCCCCCCCCCCCCCCATCTGGAGCGGGGAGTTCGGCTCCAACATCTGCCCCTATAGCTCCTTCTCCGATCCACCCTCTGGTTTCAGAGTCCATGGATCCGAGGAGCCCCGGAGTCAGGGGATCGGCGCCAATGGTTCCTCCAACCTCGATGCCGGCCATATCCTCGAGCCTGTCAGATCCAAGCTCTCGGAGCTGAGATCTGGGCATCGGATTCAAGGAGATGAGTGTGTCTGCCCCGTTGTGGTCCGGGCATACTGTCTCCTTGGGTCTGGCTGTTCTGGCCTCGGCTCCGATCCCTTCATCAGATCTGTGGGGCATGGCTACCCGCTCAACCACTTTCAGGGAAGCCGGTTCCCCTTTGGCTTTCGATGTTGTGGAGAGGGTTCTTTCTGGAGGATCGAGACCCCTCACTCTTTCCTCTGAGTCCGCCCCTGCTCCCTCGCAGCTGAGTTTGTTTTTCATCATCCAGTCCTCCCAGGGACAGCCTGTGTCCGATATGCCCTAGACAATTCCCCTTGAGGAATATGAGACTTTTTGCGAGCCCTCCCTGGTGAGTCCCCCCCGAGGAGGCCCCTCACAAATGCTAGTGCAAAAGGAGGCACATGGACTTCCCCGAGTCCCTCACTTAGGATACTGACTTGGAGGAAGGTTCCCTCAGATCGCCCCCCGAAGATGTCTCTTTTGGAGACATAATGGAAATTCTTCACCAGAAGGGGGGGGGGGGGTTGGTCTGCCCAAAAACCTTCCTCAGACGAGTCGGTATTTCTGGAGCCATTCGATGCAGGCCTATCCACCTCTTGGGTGCCCCCCCCCGGCTGACCCTCTGGTGGACCTCATTGCCACCAGAGCCTGGAAGGAACTGGACACTGTAGAGCCAATACCCAAACGGCCAAAGTATTGAGCCCTCCTGTGGACAAGCCCACTTGGAGTAAGGGTTCCCCAGTTGATGCCATGGTGGTGGTGGCGGCCACCAAAAAGGAACTGGCCCAGGAAAGTTCCTTGGTCCATCCCTCAGACAAGGAGTCTAGGGCAATGGATCATCTTGGAAAGCGGATGTTTGCTTCAGCTACCTTTGCTATAAGGGTGCTGAATTACATGGCCCACGTAATTAGACTACAGCATGACCTTGTGAAGGAGTATGTGGAGTCTCCTCCAGAGTCCATTTCGGCCAAGGATAAACAGACATTCTTGGCTCGGATGGCCACTCTCAAGTCTGTTTTGAATACATCCATGCGTCTACTCTCTCATGCCACCGAGAAAGTTGGGTCCGGTATTGCCATGAGGCGTCATGCCTGGCTCCATCTTTGCAATTTTTAGGAACCTTTCAAGGCATCCTTCGCTAATGCCCCTTTTGACGGTTCGACCCTGTTCGGGAAGACCGTCCGAGATGCGCTTGTCCAGAGTGAGAAGGGCAGGAAAATGCTGTCGGCCGTCGGGATCCACTTAACCCTCAAAGGTCGTTCTCCAGGAACCATTGAGGGCAAAAGAAGTTGTAGTTCCAGAAGTCTCAGCTGCGATCTCCATGCCGTCCAACGCAAAGTGCAGTGAGTTTTTTCCTTTGATTCCCCCGACGGGGAAGCCCCCAGAGATGCTCTTGTCCATGTTTGGCCACATGGTCTTCTTTATACGTATCCCCCGCTTCCTCTCATAACAAAATTCTTACAGAAAGCTCGTCAGTTGGGGAGCAGGGTTATCCCCATAGCCCCATTCTGGCCTCGTCAAATTTGGTTTCCTTGCCTGCGGTCTCATCTTCTAGCTTCACCCTGGATTTTGGATCCCATTCCGGATCTTATTCGCCATCCCTCGGGAATTCTTCCACCGAATCTGGACAGCCTCAAACTCACGGCTTGGTTGCTCCAGTTCCATTAGTTGCCAGGACTCCCAGTATCTCTTCCCCAGTTAAATCCCTTCTGGTAGTGTCACACAAGTCCTCTACCAGAAAAGTTTACAGTAGTAAATGGAAACTTTTTTTTCATTTGGGCTTCTCAGAGAAATCTGGATCCTTTTACTGCTCCAGTTCCAGCGGTGTTAGACTTTTTGTCTCATATTTTCCAGCAAGAGGCCAGCTCTTCCACAGTGAAAGTCCAGCTGATGGCTATTTCCCATTTTCATGTAGGGGAAAATTCAGGCTCTCTAGCTGCTGCCAGAATTTGCAAGACATTTATTAAAGGTACTTTTCTTCCGAGACCTCCTGTCAAAAATCCTTCCCCTCCGTGGGATTTGACTTTGGTTCTTCAAGCCTTAGTTGTGCCCCCGTTCGAGCCCGCAGCATCAGTTGATGTGAAATTCTTGTCATGGAAGACAGCCTTCCTGGTAGCTATTACTTCAGCCAGGAGAGGGTCGGAGCTTCAGGCGTGCTATGCATGAAACCCCCATACCTAGTTTTTCATAAGGATAGGGTCTCTCAGGACTAACCCGTCTTTTCTTCCTAAAGTTGCTTCGGAGTCAAACATTAATCAGTCTATTAATTTGGCTGTATTTTTCCCTAATTTTCAAAATAAAGGGGAATGCAAACTTCATTTGCTGGATGTTCACAGGCAGTTACGTTTTTACTTGCATAGGTCCAAACCCTTCCGTAAGTCTGATCAGCTTTTTGTTTCCTTTGCTAAACCCTTTTTGGGAAAACCAGTTTTGAAGATGACTCTCGTTAAATGGATTTCGCTTTGTATTTTACAAGCATCTAAAGAACTTGGATTACCAGAACCAGAAGGAGTTCATGCTCACTCTACCCGTTCTATGGCTACTTCTGCTGCATTCTGATCTGGAGTTTCCCTGGATGATATTTGTTCAACAACTTACCTGGGCCTCCTCTCACACTTTTATTACTCATTATAAGCTGGATACGGTGTCTAGAGGAAGGGCTTCCTTTGGCTCTTCAGTGCTCCGGAATATCCTTCCTTAAGGGCGTCCCAAGATTTCGGGTAGCTGGGGACTTTGTCCCACAGGTTGATGATCAAATGAAGTTAACTACTTCAGATCAAGAAGTTATGTACTCACCATAACATTCCATCTGAGTAGTTAGACTTCATTTGTCAGCAACCTTCCCTCCCACCTCCCCCTGACCTTGGTGGTTATTTCTCTGTTTGGGCTCGATGTCCTGCGTTTGACGAGCCTGATGTATGTGTTCGGGTCAGATTTTTGGTATCTTAGGTTGTTGTGTGTCACGCAGTGGGTGGCAAACTCGATCTGAGGATTGGAAGGAGGTTGCAGTGTAGTATGGGTAAGGGGGAGGAGCTTGGAGCTCGGATCTTTAGCTTGGTAAGCTGCCGGCTCTGATCCGTAACCCACAGGTTGCTGACAAATGAAGTCTAACTACTCAGATGGAATGTTATGGCGAGTATATAACTTCTTTTTTCTTTGCATTACTTAAGAGGAAAGGATGACTAATAATATGCTGTAAAATCTCTCATCTTAAAGTATGAAGGGCCTCCGGGCAGAAAAGCAAAGCCAATAATCCTAAGATTTAAGAAAAGAATAAGGCAGCTATACAGTCCTTAATGACATTAAAAAAAATGTCAGAATCCTCAGTTTACCCAGCTGTGGAGAGTTGGACGTACCTATCCGCAGCTCATTTCTGAGGTAAATTCACAGATCTTTGAAAAAATGTAATCACACCTAATTTGTTTCAGATACCAGAAATATCCAGTTGTCTTTATCCCACTAGAAATGTAAGAATGAAACAAAAATGCATCTTGTATGTAATACATTTAATGCACTAGTGATGTCACATATTTTGGTGCCATTATCGCCATGTAGTCTTAGTAATCAGTTATACAATGCAAAGCTGTGCTGAATGTTTTCTGGTAGACTGGTTGGGATGCCAGTCCATCACAACACACACCTTATGGGGTAATTAAAATGGTCTCCAGTTCACCTGTCAGCATATCTTTGGAATGTGGAAAGAAACTTGGAACCCTGTGAAAACCCATTTAGACTCAGCATAAAAGGCAACTAATGTTCACAGTTTTTATCAAATGGTTTCAGTATGCCCAAAGCCGAATGCACACAGAATCTTTGAGTTAAAATAAAATTAAATTCAAGTTTTTGTTTATTAGCACAGTTATTATCCTGTGCTGTTTTACAAAATTGAAAATCTACATTAATGATAAACAGTAAAGCAAAGTATTAGCCATAGTCAAAATCAGTACGCTGAGATTTAAAAATAAAAATCAGTAAATATTAAGGTAAACTACAAGTCCAAATTCAAGTACGTTATTGAAGACCAAACATTGGGTATACAAACTATGGTCCAGTCCAAACAGTGTTAATAACCTAAAGAAAATACCAGACTGAAAAGAGCTTCAGACATGTTCAGCCAGCCACAAAACTTAATTTCAGCTCATTTCCAATGTCAAGAACACTGCACAGCCAGAATTCAGATTCAGTGACTTCTTTATTTTAAATAATTTTGCTGCTCTTTACCGGGTTTGTCCAACTAGGTTTGGGAGAAAAGCTCCAATATATTAGAAATATTTTCAGACAGACATTCAGTAAGATACATGAGCAGATATTAAGTAATATACATTAACAATTATACATTTATTTGCTAATGAGATTACATTCATATGGAATGAAGGCAAACTACTACAGTATAAAAGATACTTATGCAATGGTAGATGTTGACCAGTAATCATTTGTAGAGGTGTATTAGTGGGTTTGTCATATAGATACTCAATCCTGTAATTAGTGCTTTGGAATTCAAAGAAATGAAAATGAGGAAAGGAAATTGGTAGGGCAGAAAATGTTAGTATTGTAGTTTGGAGGTGGTGTATAAAGCATGTTCGTTGATAATTATCTATATGCCTATCATAAAGTTTATATTAGAAGTGTAGAGGTGAGGGTGAGCAGTGTCACAAAACTATGTATATGGCTGAGATGCTAGTAAAACTATTCAGGTGTTGTTTGCTACACGTCGTGTGGCATAAGATTCTGAATGAAAAGAAATGGTTTGATGAAATGGCAAGCTGAAGGTAACAGTAGCATTTATTCTGGCGATGTACAGGGCACTAGATTGTTTAGCACACCTGGGAAGTTTTTATTGAACTCTGAGACAGCATTATCTATGGGGAGGGTATTTAGTGACTCCCAGTTAAGAAGGAGATGTAGTATAATATGGTTTAAAAGGGATTTTTGAGGAAGCCCAGCAGAGAATAATTTCCAGTGTTTTAGAATCATTAGCTGGAGATATGTATATACCCATGATTCCAATTGTCTTTAGTGTTTAGTTTTAGCATGGGTGGGTGTGGGGGCAGACAGACATCTAGTATGTTTTTTGTAGAAAATGGTGACACTGGGAGCTTTGCTTAACTCTTAATTTGATAATGTTATAGCCTGGTGTGACAATTTCTTCATTTGTTTTGTTTCCTGGAGTAGCCAGGTTTCTGTGGCAACTAAGACGTCTGGAGAGAGTACTGCTGTCCATGCTTACACTTCAGAAAGTTTGTTACAAATACTGTGTAAGTTGGTATTGTGTACATGAAGGCCAGGGTGGTATTGTGGGAGAGGTGGTAATGATGAAGGAGCTGATGGGGATATGCTGCCTGGTGCCAGAATATGCTGTGCTGGGACTGGGTTTGGTTGAATCTATGGTTGTGGAGGTATGATGGTAAGGGTAGAGGTATTTTTGCTTGATTTTATATTTCATGTCAAATTTGTGAGTTAATTGCTTTGGCTCTGGATAACTTTACTTGAACAGTAGTATATACGAGTGATGATATTGACAGGATGTGAAAGGATATGAAGTTCGGTAGTAACCTTAATCTCACACACAGAAGAAGTAACTCCAGAAAATTAAACAGGCACGAAGGTCACAAAGTGGCATTCATGTATTGATGGAGTCACTGAAACAGACAAACATAAAGGGCAACAACCAGTAACAATTAATGCTCAGTTATTAGACCAAAATGTAAAACAGCAATGATAACATTCAAGATCCAACCATCAAGTACAGTAACTGAAAAATCTTGCAGCCTATCAATATGCTGACGGCAAGAATGTAACAAAAAGTTCTCCAAGTAATAGCGATTCTGCCCAGCTACTAAAACGGTATAACAAACTCTCCCCATGATCAGAAAACGTTCAGGCAAGTCAATACTAAAACAATTCTGATATATGATCAACTCTACTGGTAGAAACAGCTAAAACAACTAAATGACTGGACAGTTTTTTCCCTAGGCAGCCAAACGCTATCATCTTCAGACATGTGCATGTTGTTATGGGATATTAAAATGTAACTAGCACCTAACGATTTACCTTCTTAGTTCCTAAATCAGCTAATTTAAACAAAATGTTTCAATACTCTTCACTAAATTGTCTAACCAATGGAAAAATGCTGCAACTTGGAATCAAGGGAAAAGAGTAAAATACAGTCTTGTGGAATAATGTAGAATTTTCAGCTACCTGTTTGAGCAAAGCAAGCTGCTTCTGTCTACAAGTCTATGAACAGAAGCCACCGACAAGCCTACTTAGAGTAGAGAAGACAGTGGGTACCACAATATCTCAAATTATAAAAGGCATTTTAGGCATGCTTCTGACATGCTGCGATTCTTAGAATTTGGAGAAGCAGGTATTTGTAGAAGGTTCTACTGGTAGCTTGCTAACATAGTGTATATGACAGCAGCTTGAAAAAGGGGACAGTTCAAGGTTCGGTTCTGCATGTTGTCCTCTCTGTAATTCTTTTAAATTCATGCAATGTGCAGACCCTTTTGATAGCATTATCGCATTATTCTTTTAGTTAAATAAGATATTTATTTATTTATTAACTACTAACTACATACTTTTATGTCTGTCCCTCTTTGTACTTATAGACCCTATGTAGCCTTTTCTGCCATCCTTCCCTTTGTATTTTTGTCTTGCTTTCCTTGTCTTTTGCAGGGTTATGCTGCCAGTTTGGCTTCTCAATATTGTGTAAAATGCTGTCTTTTTAACTGGAAAGTAGGCTAGTGGGTGTCTTCTGTTTAGTGACGTATGGATCAGAGCAGTGTACTTCAGCTTTCAGATAACCCGAAATTTCACGTCTTGAGTGAATCAAAGCCATCCAATGATGTTCACTTCTAAAAATAATAAACACAATGTAGACCAGCCATTATAAGTAAATGTTTAAATCAGCATGTTTATTTTAAATATTCCATATTCAGCTCAATTTTAAATATTCCATATTCAGCTCATTGCTTAGTTCCTCAGGATATTACTTGCCATATGTAAATATCAACAAGGTTTCTCTACTCTAGTCAGATGTGTAACATATTACACAGTTCAGAGTTCTTGCATTTGTACATAAAAAAAACATCTGAGTAACTGATAGTCCTGGTTATGTGTCTGTTTAAAATATGCAGCCTTTGGTCAAACCACAGAGATATTGAGTGTTTGTTCTGTATTCCAAAATACTAACTCATCATGTTTTTGCTAATTTGCCTGTTAGAATATTTGTTACAGGGGCAGATGTCATAAATTGCCCCCAGATCATAACAGCCTTGTTCTTCTTTCACAACAGATGTATGTCCATTAATGCATTGTGTAACAGTGGTGTACCTTTAGCTGCAAAAGTGATAGATTTATGCACTTCACCCTGTTGGTTTGGGAATATACCTGAATGGACCAAATGCTCCATCAGGCTTGGGGAGTTGCTGTAAGGTATTTAACAAGTAGTGCCCAAAATTCCATTTTGTGTGACATGCCTAAGTACTGTGTCCCAATGTATATTTTCTAAATCTTAGTAAGTCTGTCAGTTAAAGGAGTACAACATGTTTCTTTAATGTATTCCTCAACTTCACAGCCCTTTTCCTCCCTATTTACATTGTCTTCTGTAAAGCAACAATGATAAAGCATTTACAATTTTTATAATTCCCCTTACTTCTGTAACAGAAGCCTACCTTCTCATACTGTGATGGTTTCACTTACAAAATGATTCTCTCACGTTTGAATAAAGCTTGCTGGAGTCGCCCAATTACTGACATCATCGAGGCCAGGTAGTGGAAGTACTTTTTTTTTTTTTAATCAGTTCCCTCCCTCAAAGTGACATCACCACAGCCGTCATCTGATTCTAACTAAAATAATAAGACCCACCCATTCTGTGATGTAATGGCTCCCTTGTCCTTCCCCCAGCCTGAGTGCTGTTCATTTTATTCAGCAGTAGTGTAGTAACACTGATGTTTGGAAACACAGAAATTTGGTATGCATACTTGTACATTCTGCACGGCAAATGATACTTAGGTGGTGTATCGCTTGCATACTTCTCTGTTGTATTTGCACCAGATACTGCTAGTGTGCAGTGCGGGAGTAGAAAGATTAAAACATTACCTTGGTATCAGAGGTGGCAGTGCAACATATTCATAGTGGCTTAACATGAGAGTAGCTCTAAGCAAGCACCATGTGAAACCTGAACAAGCACCTAGAATTATTCAGTGCAGCTTCCACACATTAAGTCTGAAAATGAATTCACATACTCACATAAACAGGAGTAGCTGCATATTGATGGCTAAAGGTGTATGGACATGTCGGGTGGTTACTACACTGCAAAACTGGTATGTAATGGTGGAGATATTTGGAAGGCATGAGCAAACACACCAGTATATTAAAGCCATAGCACCAATTGAACTGGAGGCTGGCAAATAGATTTAATAAGGAATTTTGTCCATGCACAAATATTCAAGTGATTCTTTGCAGTGGCATCCATTATCTGATTCAAGGTAAGTTAACCTTGATGTCCTTTATTTAAAAAAAAAATCAATAAAAAATGTACTTTGTTATAAGTGACTTCTGGACACAAAAATAGGAAGGGGAAAATATAGCAATGTGGTTTGTATGTACAATGACAAATCCAGGCACACTGCAAAAAGTTTTTTCTTTGCAAACGAACCAGTGGAGTAAAAACATATGAAGGCAAACACTGCATACCAACACACTTTGCACATGTAAATCTCAATTTTTAACAAGGTGGAAGCATGAAGTGATACCTTAACACTTAAATTAATAAAGTGCTGGAGGGATAGATTCATCACCCAAAGACTCCCTATGCTGTGGAACAAAATCCCGGTACATGTGAGGCAGAGCACCTCGCTGGCCTTGTTCAAGAGAAATCTTGACCAATGGATGGGAGATCGCAGATATACCCCAGGAATTACCTCAGTGTCACTGCTCGACAGAGGCACAGCAAAATAATGGGTATAGTTCCCCATACTAAAGGGGTGGCGTAAGCCACAAAACAATGGGCTAGGCTTATAAATGCCCTCGGGCAGATAGCCTAGTATGAACCTACGAACCTATGAACCTATCTAAACTGGTTAATAGTATAAATGTTTTATTCTTTAGCTCCTTGGTGCAAGACCTTACTGGATGTGATTGCAGTCAAGTAAGGCCATGGCTATAGTGCAGCAAAAAATGTCCCCTCTAACAAAGGAAATGCTAGAGCAGCAAAGATTAAATTACATGAGTCAAGCACTCTGCTGAAATCTGCCAATCAATGGAATTACCAGGTGAAATTACCCTCAGGACTTTGACAGCTAGGGAAGCTAAGTGTTATGGGGGAGGGGAGAAGTAAATGGACTGGAATTCATTGTCTCACAAATTAGTGTCATTTAAACTAAATTACAAAAAAAGGCAGCAGTAAACAACACTTTGTGTGTGTTCTGCGGCATTTGCACTGTTTCTGTTTTAAGTAGTCATCCAGCAGCAGGGAATGTTACTTACACTGTTCTATTTTACTCAGTACTTTTGTATGCATGTAACATCTATGAAATGACAGGTACTTTAGGCAAATGGAGGCCTGCATGATGTAACATTTTTGAGCCAAACAATGATTTCTGGGATACTGGATGGCAACCTGATTTATCCAAACCACGTCAATATGCCAGCCTCTAGGTGGTCAGAGTCTGGAATTACATATAAAAATATTTAAAATCCTGTAAATAATCCCAGAGTGTTGTTAAAGTGTAGGAAACATCATGTTTTAAACATGTTTTTTGAGTCTGTGGGTGCGGTACTCCTTTAAAGCAGTACAATGAATAGCAAGGGACACCTTCATTGCAAGTACTATTTTTGAAGTCGTGCCAATAAAAAAAAACTCCTCCTTAACCTACAGCTTCTTTAAGTAGTAAACTGAGAAAGACAGGGACTTGTATTATGATTAACCTGTAGCCTCTTTTTTAAAATATATCTTTTACCTCTGATGCTACTTGATGCAAGTCCCTATCTTCTGACGAAGAAATGCACAAAATAGAAGTGATTTGACCAGATTACAAGGGTAGACAGTATTCTAGAAGGCACCCCAACTGGGAGAATCAGGAGCTGTGAGGCAGCATTGCCAACTGCTGCTTGTTGCTAAAGCAGTAGAGGTTCCTCTGTGGAGTGTTAAAAAATACAGCACAGAATAGTACCTACTAGGAATTTCTGTTAGCTGACTTAAGACTTAAAAAGTCACTTTACAGTTGTATGTAAGTTATCAAAGTTTCCCTAAATGACAAGGTTCAGATTACTTATCCACATACTGTACTTAATGCAGGATCTGTTCTATTTTACCTTTTAAGAAATATTGATGTAACTGACTGTTGTGCGGAACTGTATTTATCTTTACAAAGTATTGTATGACAATTAAAACTCATTCATCATTTAAGCATCAGTGTCTCTTGTAAGTATATTAGGTTTGATTTCAGTGGATCATACTGCTGTTTTTCATGTTTTTGTTTTCTTTTTAGGAAAAGGACAGAACCATTTCTGATCTGAAGATCCACAACAGAAACCTCAAAACACAGGTTTGCCAATTACAGGATGTTTTCCTGAAGCAAGGAATAGAGCTCACCAGAGCTGGTGTAGATCAGAATGAACAGAGAAGTCAGCTGAAAGGGGATATCTGTCATTCAAAACATTCTCAAATGGACACAAGTCCTTGCCATTCTCCTCATCGTCTCTCCTGCTTCTCTCCTACAGAGGACATGGCTCTGAATATTGCTAGTGAAATACTGGAGCAGAGTTCACTGGGCTCCCCCGAACTTGAAAGAAAGTATGATGGGAGTAATGGATATGAGAGTACCTTCCACGTAACACAGTTTTCTGATATTAGTGCAATACAGAGCTCAGGTTTGGAAATGGGGCACACACAATCATTCATACTTCAGAAGGATACCACTACTATTGATAGTGATCAACGCAGCAAGGATGAACAGGATTTACTGTTGCCATTGCCCTGTGAAAATGATGTTGAAAAGGTAAGATTTTTTCCATATATTTCCGAAAGACTTGTGTTCCTTAAAGTGAAGCATGTCCCCTTATTTTGTGGAGTGTTATTTGTAGAAATTCCACCTAAGGTTACAGGGCTTATTTGGTGTGAAGGTGTAGAGTAGGTTGTTCTGTGTTCTCTAAATGTTTTCTGCTTTGGTTGCTTCCTGTGACAGCTTTTGTCTTCCGGTGACCCCAGAGTCCTTCATTTATTGTTTATTTTATTTATTTACTCTTTGTTGACTAAAGTAGTCCCACTACAGCGGTGTCTTCTTTTTTTTCAGGGTAGACAATCTAGTATTCATACTAACTAGTGGAAATACAGCTAGGGCACCAGAGAACTTCCCTGACTCTTTTTTTTTTGATAGGTGCAGTGGTATCCTTTGCATATACCTGTACTGCTAGCAACTCAGGCAGGCAAGACCTCGGTTTAATATCTCATCCGAACCCAAACTTTTCTGTGGATTAATGCAGATTTCCTCTTTTAGTATAATCCCCCCAGAACTAGCTCAGTTTAGAGACTGTGTGAAGTATAATCGAGACAGAAGTATCCTAAAAGTTATGAACACTTTTCCTGAAGAAGTATTGCTCTAAAAATAATTAAATCAATTTTTGTAAGAGGTTAAGAATATCTTTCATAGATGTTGATTAGTACAAAGTAGATAGAAGCTGGACAATTGTTCTTGGTTGCTATATGGTGCAGTCAAAGTAGAATGGACCACCCGTCATTAGGGTTGCCACCTTTTCAGATGCCCAAAGTGAGAAATTTTTTGTACAAAAGTCAGATTTTGCAAGGCAAAGCATACCCACAGACAGTACAAAGGACAGAACTTCACTCTTTTGCCTACATAAATGCTTATTCTTGTAGCATTTTAGTTGCTTATTCTGTTTCTTATAACATTTAGGTGTTTCAGAAACAGAATAACTGTTTTATGCAACTATTACATTACATATAGGAAATATGTTTGTCCTAATATCTCAGGACATTTGCCATTTTTTCAATTTTTATGCAGGACACAACTGTCCAAAGAGGGACTGTCCCTCGCAAAGTGGGACAGGTGGTAGCCCTACCCGTCATCAAATAAAATAAGGGAAAATTGAGGAGGTTAAATTGAATATTGGAGGGCTTGTGGATAAATTAATTTAGAAAGGTAAGTCTAGGATAGATTGTTTTTACAGGTCTTTAGGATAAAGAAGCAAGTTTAGAAAACATGTTTTGTGAAGGATTTATTGAAGATATTAGGTGGTTAGAAGATACTGTTTAGGAAGATAAATAGGTAGTACTGCACACTCCAAATAGAGCAGCTGTAATCTATGAAATATAGGCGAAGTTGTTGCACTGGGTATATGAAGAAGGCTGGATCAGTCAGGATAAATGATAGATGTATGGTAAGTTAGGGGCACATTAGAAACACTTGGTGGGATTATGATAGGATAGTTGATGCATGGAAGAGGTTTATGACTGCATGGAATTAAGTGTACCAGACTGACGTAAGAGAAGACCTGTTACCTTGCATGTTTATTCTAGGGGATGAGTTGTTACAGTGGGAAGTAGGACATGGTATCAGCATTAGTTAAAATAAAGGATAGATAGAAAGTAGAAGAATAGTTTAACAGCTGAGCTGAGGAAAATTAACAGATTGGTTAGGAAACTGGGGGTGGTTCGAGCACAGGCCTCATTTTAAATAACAAGCAAATAGTATGAGTAGATATTGAGGTAAGTAGCAAGCAGGAGTTCTGCAAGGGGATTAGGGGCATCAGTGTAATTTTGTATTTAGACTTGGTCTGATGGGAGGTGTGCGTTATCCTTTTGGATTCATGCTTATTGCTCATGTTGCTGTATGCTTAGCGGTAAAACATTTTGTTTCTTAGCTGTAGGGTTTCCTCTGTGGGGACTTAGAGGTAGGTTCAGTCTGCATGGAAACCATCCAGGTTTGATCTTTTGATATTGCCTTAACTAGAGGACCACTGATAAATTATTATGGGCATTTAATTTGGGGCATGGGGTTACTTAGGAGGAGAGGAAGTCTAAGCACATGCCTTCAATTATTTATTTTCTTTTGTGTTTTATCCTTTTCTTTACTTTTCTAGAGTAGTTCTTTATAATTTCTTTGTTTGTTTGTATGCATTGCAAACTGTGTGGTAGGTAGTTTATTCTTTTTCATTGTCCGTATCAAAATCTGCAATAAAAAGGTGACAAAGATATAAAATATGGAAGTCTGTTGCAGTACATATCAGAAATTGATGATTTTAATGAAGTTCCTCACTGCGGGAACCTCATTTTCTTATTTTTTGTCTTTTTCTATATTACCTCTAATTAGATTATGAATTTTGTTTAGCTTTGTTTAATTTCTCCATATTTTGGCTTTCTAAGACCATGGCGGGGGCTGAACCTCATTCCTAAGTCAAAGTATGATTAGAGTTCATGAAATTAGTATTGTTTCAGTCTTTGATGTTTATCCAAAAGTGCTGTTCGTAGTACCCGCAATGTGCCCATAATTGCCTCCTCCTGCAGTTCATCTGTTGGTAGCACACCTAAATAAGCTGTAAATTTTTTATGAGACTCATTGCAATTGCAACTGTTTGGGTATCCTTCCACAATGCCCTTATTTCTGACTGCAATCCTAGTATTTTAACTTTGTCTCTTTCTCTCTACATAAGACACTGTAATCATCGGAAGTAGCAAGTTTCAGTAATCAATGCTACTTTTGTCTTTTTTTCAGGGACTACTATATCTGATTTTCTCGCATCTATTTTTTGAACTTTTAAATGGGTAATCCCATGTGAAATAAATTTCTTCATTCTCTGTAATGCTTTGTGGTTCATACGTAGATACTAGGCTATTGGCTCTGGGGCCTATACAAGCCCAGCCAAAAAGGTACCCTGGCTTTTGCCACCCAAGAAAATTATTTTCTTGTGCCACTGTCGAGCAGAGCCACAGAGGTAATCCCCGGGGTGAATTTCCTATTTCCCATCCAATCATCAAGATTTTTCTTGAAGAGTGCTAATGAGGAGCTTTGTTTGATATAGATAGGTAGTTTATCCCAGTGTATGGGAAGTCTCTGGGACAAGAATCTATCCCTCTGGCATGTTCTGTTTATTGTGGTGACAAGGTTTAGGTCCCTAGAGCATGTAGCTCGGAGGGATTGGGATTTCTTAAGTGGAGCATGTCCAACAGCTCTGGGTTTGACATAGCTTTGTATGTTAGGCAGAGATCACCTAAAGCTGGAATTTTTTGAGACGGTCTGCGTAGGGCATCTGTTTGAGGCCGGTAATCCTTTTTGTGAGATATTTCTGCGGCCTTTCCAGTTGTTGTAGATGTCTTGTGAGGTACATACCAAAAGGGGCGTTGTACTCTATAATGGGTCTAATGAGTGATGAGTAGAGGGGAACAATGACCTCTTTTTTTCTGGATGAGAAACCTTTTGTGATGGTGTGCCATGTAGAAGGATTTCCTGACTACTGTGACGATGTGATCATCAAAGGAGAGATTGCTGTCCACCTGTGTCCCAAGGTCCCTTATCATACTTTCGGTATTAAGTATACTACCGCCTATGTTGTAGTTCATGGGTACAGAGTTTTTACCAAAGGGGATGACAATGTACTTTTTGGCATTGAGCTTGAGGCCATGGCTTTGACACCAGGCATCTGTCTCAGTGAGGCCCTTTTGTAAGATGTCCACATCATTAGGAGTTTCGATTATGGCTCCTAGTTTGCAGTTATCTGCGAACTTCGTTAGCCAAAGACCTTCTGTGTTAGCGTGTACTTCAGATGAGTAGATACCAAACAGGAGAGAACCCAGGACTGAACCCTGTGGTACTGCACTTGTCACTGGTCTGAAGTTGGATTTGGAGTCTGCTACTTTCACAGTGTGGGTTCTGTCAGTGAGCCAGTTGGCCACCCATCTTGCGACATAGGGATTTATACGTAGTTTAGTGAATTTATCTGTAATTCCAGAGTGGGGGATGGTGTCGAAAGCCTTGGCAAGAGCTAGATAGGCTGTGTGAACCACCTTACCCTTGTCTATGGCTTTGGTGACTGCTTCAAAGAAGTCTATCAGGTTTAGGAGACATGATCTGCCTTTTACAAACCCGAACTGGGTGGGGTTGAGAGTTTGGAGATTACCAATGTCTTTGTTTACAAGTTCAATGATGATATGTTCCATGGCCTTGCAGACCAGGCTCATCAGGCTAATGGGGCAGTAGTTCCCGGGGTCTGTGGTGGCTCCTCCCTTGTGGAGTGGGATAACCATCGCTGTGTGCCATTCAGCAGGCACAAAGCCTGTGGTGAGGCTATGATTGAATATGGTACTTAGGTGAGGTGCCAGTTCATTCTGTAGTTCATGTAGAACGCAGCCTGGGATGTTGTCTGGTCCCATGGGGGATAAAGTTAGCACTGAACCTATCTGCCAGGATGTTGGCAATATCAGTTTGGTCTGTATATTTAGTGCCATTGTGCTGTAACTCAGAGCAGATCTGAGTGTTGCCATTTAGATTCTTCACATAGCTATAGAATGCTTAGTGGTGGTCTTTAGTCTGATGAAGCGTTGGAAAGATGTGAAAGTGCTTACTTTGTACAGCAGTGATGAAATAATTTTTACTATATCTGCCGTGGTGAGCCTCATCTGTTTTGTGAAAGTCTTTAGAATCAGTGTTGATTTTGTAACTAGCTTTGGAGAGTTTTATTGGGGATTGCAGCGTCTTACTGAGGCTGACCAGGGAGCTCCTCCACTCATGGGATTTTACTCTCTTTTGCAACAGTTTCTTCCTTCTGTTGTACAGTTTGTTTATGGCAGGGGACCACCAGCTTGGCTTCCTTTTTTTTTGGAGGATAGCGTCTTGGTTCTGTTTGGGATAGCATGATCCATGCACTCATGTAAGTGCTTATAAAGTGCAATTGTGTAGGATTCAGTAGACTTAATTGTATTGTCCACCTGCATGGGTTTCATGAAGTTCGCCACTTCTGTCTTAAGAAGCATGAAGTTGGCTTTGGAGAAATTTTTTGCCATGGTTTCCTTAATGGGGGTGGGGGAAGGATGTGGATATCTAGGGTAATTAGCTTATGGTCGGATCGGACCAATGAGGCATTGACTTCAGGTGTTGAACACCGGTCACTCATGTTGGTAATGACTAGATCTAAAATATTGTTGCCCCTGGTGGGGGTGTGGATAAGTTGATCCAAGGCATTGGAGTTTATGAATTCCAGAAAGCGTTGATCGAAGGAGTTGGTACATGATTAGTTTTCCCAGTTAATGGTGGGGTAGTTGAAATCGCCCATTATTAGGGTGTTTGGTTGAACCCTAATATTTTTCAGTACATCAAGAAAAGAGGAGGGGGAATCCTGAGGCATAGTGGGTGATCTGTAGCAAGCTACAATTTGTTTTGCAGTTTTGCCCAGAGTTAGTTGCATTTGGATAACCTCGGCTGCATTATGCTGTGCAACTAGCCTGAAGGTGTGGATATCCTTAATGAATATGATCACACAACCGCCTTTGGTGTTCCGGTCCAGGTTACATGGCTGAAAAGTGTGGTATGAGTTATAGCCTGGTAGTGCAGGGGCGCCTTGAACCAGGTGTCAGTCACTGCACAGATATTGATGTTCTACATTTTAAGGAGTGCCTCGAGTGAGTGCATTTTGAGATTATACTTCTAGCATTGAGTAGCATCACCCTCAGTTTTTGCTTGCTTGTTCCTGTTACGGTGGTGATTTTGTCATTTGAACCTTGCCTAAAAAAGGCACTATAGGGGCGGCAAGAACCTTAGCCAGTATCCGGAATCCCAGGGGGTGACATGTGCAGGCCATCTCTGGCAAAGCATTGTGGTCTGTCGACCATGTCATCCCAGGCAGACAGCAGATACTGGATCTTTTTAGAATGGCATCAGAAGCTTAGCCAATTGTTGAAGTCATTCATTTTGTCCTTTCATGTTTCCAGTGCTTCTGAGCCACTTCAGTATTTCAGTATTGTAATTTCTGCACAATCCCCCAGTGCAACACTCTTGCAACAGTATTATGCCTTTCAGTGTACAGCCCTCTACCATTACTGTATAACACACAGCAACAAGATGTTTTACATAACCTGCATTTATCTGTTTCTCTCACATGTTCAGTGGACTTTGTAAGCCAATGTGCACATAGTCCAGTATCCTGTGCCGCTGATATTAACCTTTCATCTTTTGGTTTAAATTCACCGCTACTTAGCCATTCCTGTGTCAGAGCCTGAACAAAATGAGGTAGTGTTAGAGGTTTTCTTTATTTGCAACTATAGTTATGCCTTTCCCACATTTCTTACCTTTGTCATTTGATCCTTCTCCTTATATTCTTTATTTTGTTTTTTGTTTTTTTGTTTTTCTTTTTTTGGCACATTCAGTTGCTGTCTAATTTTCGTCTACTTAACAGTTTGGTTTCCATTCCCTGTTGACAATAATATGCTTCTGCTAAACTATAGATTTATTCTCTTCATGTTTCCAAACTTTCACTGTGTTTAAATCTGGTAAGGTCAGCAGAATACATATGCAGTCCTATGATTGCAAATCTGTACATGTAATCAATTTCTAGGAGGCCCATACCTCCTTTCAGGAGGAGGAGTATATAATATTGGGTATACACTGATTTTTATATATCATTTGATAAGTGTGAATTAGTTTTCTTGTTTTCCTTTTGAAGTGATCCAGTACCCTTTGGGCCCAGTCAGTTACCTCAAAACTGTAAGTTAGAACATGAAGAACAAATTGGTTTATAGCTTGGACTTTGTCCTTAGATGTCAGGGCTGTTTTCAGTATTAATTTTTTGTCTTTTAAAGTATTCCTTACAGACTTATTCACATTTGTTCATGGTTGATTGTCGGTCCTTCAATTCCGAAATATTTATAGACTCCCTCCAGCTCATGTTCGTTTATATCACATTCCTGTCCCAGACTGATATTTTTCTTGGTGCTGCAGCTTTCTTGATTTAAATGTTACTTCTGCAGATTTATCAAGACCAAATGACATTCTTATATCATCCGAGAAAGTTTTGAACTCTTCCAGGTGTGCTTTCAGCTCCTCCTCTGATGAATTGTACAGTTTTAAATCCACTACAAAAAGAAGAAAAGTCTTTACACTGTTGTAATCTGAGAGCAAATTGTAACCATGACCTAATCTGTTAAGCAGACAATTTAATGGGTTAAAGGCAAGACAAAAGAGCAGCAGTGACAGAGTTACCTTAGAATATCCCCCTTTGAAATTGTATCCTTGGGGTAATAATTTGCCCTTTATCATGGTTTAGCTGCAAAGTGGTAACTGATCAGTGTAGGTTGAATCTTGTACATATGTAAGCACTGCTTTATCCATGAATGTGGGATGCTGTCAGATGCTTTTTTGTAATCTATCTATGCCATACTTAGCTTCTTCCCCTTTTTATGATTTTCCATTCTGACTTGAACAACAGATTATTCTTTGTTCCATGACTGTCTTTTGTCACCCTTTTGTTCTATTGCCTTGATTGAGTTTTCTTCTAAATGACCATAAACTGTCAGCATCAATTCCAGTTTATAGATTATACATCGTTAGAAGGCATGTTATTGATCTGCATTTTTAAGATAACTTGCTGGTCCACTCTTAAGGAGGAGTATTGTCTTTCCTGTTAACCAGGTTGATGCTTAATCGTGTTGCGCATATAAGTAGTTTTTACTCTGGGCTAAATCTTCATGTAGAGATGTTAATACTTTTAGCCAAAAGTTGGTTACTGCATTTGGGGCTTAGGGTTTTCCATTTAGGAGCTTTTCTTAATTTTGATTGTTTCTCTGGCCATTGGGTCATTTTATATCTTGTACATTTGAACTTCTTACAGTTTCTTTTACTTCTAACCATTCAACATGTTTGTTATGTTCCACATAGTCTTCACAGATATTTCTCCAAAACATATCTATTTCTTCTTTGTTCGTGGTGTTTCTATTCCTTTTGCTTTGTTTTGGGAAATCATTGAATTGCTTATTTTGTACTTCTTTATATTTATTTGCATATCTTCTAAGATTTTCTGCCTGTACTAATATCTTTGGCTTATTATTTGCAATAGTGTACAATAAGGTCATGGTCTATTCTAATACTGTATGTTGTTTTTATCACATCTGTCTTTGTAAGTATTTTTGTTGATATCTTCCTTCTTCTATTGTTCTCTAACAGTGATACTTCTTATCTTAGTTGCTTTATAGTTTTTCTCTTTTCAGTACTTCCACGATAGCATTTGCTTTCTTCCTATCCTTTCCCTTATTGCTCATTGTTTTTATGGTAAGACTTTATTAATTTAGCTGCACAGTAATGTATCGTATTTAATTCTGTTGTGTCACATGATTTTCTGTTAATAATTGTGATTACTGTGTTCATTTGTTTTATCAAAGTTCTAACATTTTGGATCTTATTGACTTTCAGTAATCTATTTCTGTTATCAGTCTTAGTATGTCTATCCATCTCTATTAAATCAAGCAACTCTTCCCTTAGATCCTTTTCCTGTGAACTGAGGGCACATTCTTTATTCTCCATTTCCTGTGGGCATTCTGCAGAAAGTTCCAGAACATCTTCCTGTGCCATATTCTTTTCAACTGCATCCTGCATCATCCATTGCTCTTTTATTTGTGAATTCAGTGACCTATCACTCCACTACACTGACTGCATCAGAGCTGGCACCATGTTGTGCTCCTTCCCTTGCTGTCCAACTCCAACTGAACTTTTGTACTGGTTTCCAGCTGATGGCTCCAGCGTATCATCATGTGGCAACTGATCAGTTGCTTCCCTTTCCACCTGTTTCTCTTTAGTTTGGGCACTCATTATTTTGTCTTGCTGTAACTTTAGCATAGTTGCATGTTCTACACTAAATCCTTCACTTCACAGGTAATACATAACTTCAGTTTCTATTTCTTTAACATTTCTATTGCTAATCCTCTTTTCTACTTTCCCCCTTTGCTGTCTTATTTTTTGTATTGTAAAATGTCCATATACAGATGCCTTTACCTGTATTTCTCTTCAAATATCTTTGGAGCCATTTCTTTTGTATTTATTAATTTGGGTTTCTCCTTTGCTTTCTTTCCCATGTCCATTTTTTTATACCTTTCAAAAATCTCTATATTTTCTTCTTTATATTTTTCACATTTTTCTCAGTCACTTCTTTTTCCAAATGTCCCAAGGTCTGTTGATCTATAATGTTTTTCATGAATCTGTTGAATTAATGAATACAAATTTGCATTTAAAGCTTTTGACAGTTTTTCTTGTGCAAGTAGTTTTCTTTCCTCTAAATTCTCTGTCTTTTTGAATATGTTCTAACTGGAAATTCTGGGTTTTTTGCATATAGTAACAATGCATAAATTACTTTCTTATCCTCGGTAGTCCACCCTCTCATCTTTATGGCTCTTTTTTTGGCCTGTCAGTTTTTTGTGGACTAATGCTTCCTTATACAACAGGGAGGCCATCCTCCACCTGAGTCTGACCTAACCCCATTGTGCTTTTGTGTCTTGAGGATTTTACACTGTTATTTTTTCCAGTAATGGCACCAGTGCACCAAAAAAGATTGGACACTTTTTTATCCTAGGACTTCTGCACCCAGCTGTTTTTATTTTTTAACCTACTTCTGTCCATGATGTATGGTATTTAAAATACAGTCTATATATCAGTGTCGTCTTGATGAGATTGTGTAAAAAAACAGAGCCCGCTTCATGAAGGTTGTCACCAAGACCTGAGGATGAATTAATTTCCTGCAATACTGCTTTCCTTTGTTTGCTGATTTTTATGCTCTTACGTTAAGGCAGATTCCCCACAAAGACTTTCACGGTCATTATTTTCTGTTTAGGCCCAGAGCACAAAGTCAAGTAGCGTTAGGTCTGCCATGTATTCATCCTGAAAATTGTACAAAGTAGGCAACATTCCTTACAGAACTGCTTGAACCTGAAGAGGCTTAATGCCTTCACCTAGTCTGCTTTGATGTCCTTGAGTTCATCTTTGTTCCCTGACATTCTCCCTAAGGAGCATTTTAGGGGAATTCAGAGAGGGACATAGGTGACAAAACTTTGGCATCCTGTATCCCCCCTTAGCAATTTGAAGTTATAGGCCCCTGTGAGGCATAGTTATAACCCCTGGACATAAATCATACCTTCCCTATGCCTCTGATAAAGCTCCTTTGGAGGCTTTCACACTTATGGAACAAATTATGCCCCACTGAGCTAATGTCCAGGTTTCAACTTCAGCATCAGATGAATATTCTCAGGTGTCCCTATCCAAAGTATGCCTTGTGATCTCTGAAAGAGAGAGAATAGATTGCTTACTGACCTCATTAAAGTGGACATTGCTAGATTTTCCACATTACCACCAACAATCTCATCCCAAAGCAAGGCTTCCAAATCTGACATCCCATCTAAAAAAAAAAAAAATAGATGAAACAGAAATCACCAGATCTGGGCTCCATGCCGGCATTTCTGTCTTAGATGCTGGATGGTTCCTTCATCTTAACCAAATCCAGGTCCTTCTTATGCAGTAAATCACTTTGATTCAAGTGTTCCTCCAGGCCTGCCGACAAGTGGCTGATCCATCATTGTTTGGAGTCCCTAAAGTAAATGGAAGAGAGATCATGTTGTTGAAAAGGTAGAGAGAGAGAGTGAGAGACTCTGCTGACAGTGAAGGGGAAGATGTGGGTTACTTTTCTCACATGCCTTCCTCCTCAGACCTGTATAGAGACACTGAATAAACTATTTCTTCTGCTTTTTACATGGAGGAAATCTCATTTTGATAGATTGTTAGGAGAATGGTAGAATCCATCAAATGGGAGGTGAAGGAGCCATCCAAGGCACAGTAAAGATACTTTGAGTTACTGAGCCTGTATGCCCCTAAACTTTTGGCTGTTCTTCGTGTTTCAGGTGGTCTGGAGGATGTTTTTCTTGCAGCCTTCCAAGGACTCAGACACCCTGTCCTATGCTGCTAAGAAACTAGACAAGTTTTATGAGGTCTAGTAGTCCCACAAACAGTTTTTAAGAATCCTAAAATAAATACAGAAAAGAGGTCTATGTGAGTTCTTGCCCCCAGTACTCTCCCAAATGATTAGGAAAGCAGAGTGCTACACAGCTTAGCTAAAAAAAAAAAAATACACCTGCCACACTAATCTTCAAGGCCGTTAAACATCAGACATGAATGACAAAGTACAATTTTGCTGTATTAGACCAACAAATAGACTAGTTCTAGGAGTTGTCTGATATGGACTTGAGGGAGAATCTAATGAGCTTTGCTGTGACAGCTATTCGGGTAGCTAAACACTTGTGTGGTTTTTATGGCATCCAGGGTGGCAGGTACAGGTTATCACTGAATGATGTGCCTAGCTGAGGGTACAGCCCCTTCTACAGGATGGTAAAGTATAGCTTCTTAATATCACACCAAACAAGGAACCAACATTCCTAGTCATTGGAAAAAATTATTGTCATTTTACCCTGGTTTTCTGAGATTAAGAAATGAAGGTCTACCCAAGTCAAGTAGAACGTGGTAGTTTTTGTTTTGTTCTGTTTTTCACTCATTGTTAACCATGTTGGCAAAGTTATTGGGAAGATGGATGAAAGAAGTGAAAGTTATGCAGTGTTAAATAGCTCCCACTTGGCCAGGTATGGTAGACTCTACCTTTCTAAGTCAGACCATTACTATAACAGCAAGGTAAAGTCAAGCCAGCAAAGGGGAAATGGTCAGTATAAGAAAAAATATGTAGCAGGCAGACCATAAGGGAAAACCTGGAGGGGGGAGTTTGGGTCTTTGACCCCTAGGTAGCAACTCCTTGGATATTCTACCATTCATTACCCTGTCTCCCAAACCACATTCCAACCCAGCCCTTTTCAGTTTCCAACCATACCAAGTTAGCATGAAGGCTAATGAAATACCTCCAGGATGGAAAGGACATCACACAAGACAAACATGTCCTACAGATAATTTCCCAGATTTTCAAAAGGGCCAGAGCTGTCAGGGCTGCCTTCTGTGCTGCAACAAATTCATCTAATTATCTTAATTCTGCAGGAGCTAATTGCATTAAAAGTAATAAATTGGAGACCCTTTAATTACCAAAACAAGAAAGTCTACTCCAAGACCTTTTTTTGGTTCCCAGAAAGAAAAGGCCTTGGAGTCCCATTTTTCTGTCGAAGCTCAACACCTCTTTCAGGCTCCCAGAATTCAGAATATTAAACTTAGAGGCCCTTTTGCTTCTCCTTTTTCTCCAGACCTAGATGGTAAATTTAAATCTCAGAAAAGCCTACTCCATGTCCCCATTCGCAAAGGCCACTAGTGCTTCCTCACCTAAAAAAGGAAGGGGCTTTCACTATGAGTTTACTTTTTTGACCTTTGGATAGAGTGCTACTCCGAGGGTCTTTACAAGGTGTCTTCCTTCTGTGTTTTTGCATATTCAGTACAAAGGGCATTCTTTGCCAGTTGGTATCCCAGGTGGAGCTAGACAGAACCCTCAAATTCCCCATTGTATACTTCAAAGTCTTGGGTTTAAATTCAGGATCCAAAAGATGGATCTTACATCTCCTTGAGAATTTTATTACTGTACTTGGTCCTAGACTCATTTGCCAGAAAGTATTTATCTCACAAGAGACTGTGAAGACTGTAATGTATATGCCATACTTCATGTCATTAATGTTTTTAAAAATGTTTTGGGGGAGGAAGAGAGGGGATAAAGTTAACTATAAGTAAAGAAAACCATTTTTTATTTAGTAGTACTATTTTGTGGTGTATGATTTTCTTTGCATGCTATAAAGTTTTATGTTGTTTTTAAGTGTAATGGGGATTGTAAATAGGTGCTGCTGTTCTGTGTTTTTTTTTTCCATTTATTTCTCCCTTCTGTCTTTCTACTTGTTCAGTTTTAAGAAATGTAGACACTGAGATGTAAAAAAAAACTGGTTAAAAGAGCATTATAGAATAAAAATTAATGTGCTCTTTCTCATTCTTGCATGGGGATGACTAAATTAATGACCTTAAATTGCTTTAGTAACAGGTTTTAAGAGAAAGCAAGTAAATGAAAAAGAATATTGAATAGTATGAGGTATTTTTCTAGCAAATGGAATATATGCTTAGTAGCAATTCTCTATCTGGCCCACATGTCTCCATGGAGACAGTCTGATTAATGTGAAATTGTATGTCTGGTTCTCATGTCTCCATGGAGACAATGTGGTAATGAGAAATTGGCTGTCTGATTCTCATGTCTCTGTGGAGACAGTGTAGTAATGAGGAATTGGCTGTTTGGTTCTCATGTCTCCGTTGAGACAATCTAATAAAGAGAAATTGGTTACAGTCTGGTAGAGAGTGATTGGCTGGAGTAAGAAAGAGAAGAGAAACTGGCTAGGAGATGATGCTGTCTGAAAGCAATCAGGGTTTATTCCCAGCTGGGAAAGCTATGAAGATGAGAAAAAAACATTTAGCACTTAGAAGTACAGGCTGCACCATGCTTAGCATAAATAACCTTTCTTTTAAGTAAACTCAAGTCTGTGAGTGTGGCTGTCTGTCTGGAGCATGTATTCCGATTAGGAGGGTAAAACTTCAGTATTTGAAGATATATATAGTTTTGTGTGTTAGTATTAAATTAATAGGTTTTAGGGTGTATTGGAGGGTTGTTTTTTGTTTGAGGGCTTTCAATAAAAAAAAAGTTTTGTAAGGTGTGACATAGGCTCAAATGGAAATGACAAGAAACAACTGTATAAAAGTTCATCCTGCCAAACAGTGTATGCATTTAACACAAAAGCTGGAACTAGACATTTAACAAAAAATGTGTTATACATAAAAGGTGGGAATAATAACTTTTTAATATAGTGATGCTCTTTGTTGGTGTCTTCAAATGTCAGTGGTCTCACGGATAAATACAGAAAAGAAAGAATGGTGAACTGTATTTAAAAAATGTAGCATCTAAATAGCTATGTTCCAGGAGAGACACTTGGAAAGAACTGAACATGTGAATTTGATGAAGAAAGGTTTTCAGGGTGTCTATTCAGCAGAATATCTGACACAAAGTAAAAGAGGGATACTTATGTTAATTGCACGAGGTACTCCAATAGTGATAGAAGAAGATAAAAATAAATAATAATGGCCAATTTTTAGTGCTTAGTGGTTACTAGCAAGGGAGGAAGATTACATCGACAAGTATTTATATTCCACCTAAAAGTGCTATACTGGAGCTTAAGAAACTTTTGTGAGAAATCAGTTTTCAGTAAGGAATATTACTTGTATATGGGGACTGGAATTTGATTTGCAGCAATGAAGATGTGTCTGGGGACCCAGAAGGGAAAGTATAACAAAGGGGGGTAGATTTTTGAAGAAATTTATGAAAATATTTGGCATGGAAAATGTGAATTCAGTAATAGTTCAGAGTGAATTTTACGTCTTATTCCCCAAGATATAAAAACTGGGCTAGGCTAAACAGAATTTACATTTCAGAGGAACATGTGCCTTTAATTGAAGGTCTTGATACACACCCAATAACTATTTCAGATCATGTGCCAATAATAACTGAAATAAAAACGAGACACTGGTGCTTTCCCACCAATCTGTTGAAAAGAGAGGAATTTAAGGAATGAGTAGTGGAAATTATTCAAGAGTTATTTGAGGGGATAGAACTTACTTCTGAAAATATAGCTAGGGAGTGGAGTAAAATTAAAGTGGAGTTTAAAAAGAGGATGGAAATAAAAGAAAGGGAGCTATGGTTAAGAAACAAGAATTACTTAGAGGAGCTGACAAATGTTAAAGTATTGCAGAATAGGGTGAATCTCACAAAAGAAAAGGATCAACTGCATAATGCTAAACAGAAAATAAGGGATTACCGCAATAATATACACAAGTTTAGAAAGATTGCTGTTATGCAGTTGTTTTTTGACAACCAATGAGCACAAAAACTTTTAGCACAACAACTCAAGCATCAGAAAGTAGAAAGGGCCGTCTCCAAGCTTAGGGAGCCTATCACAAGGAAGGTAACAAGAGATCCTGTAGAGGTATTAGAAATATTTCAGAAATTCTGTGAAAGTCTATATAAAGCAGAGAAATATGGAAATCAAGAAAAGATACAAATGGAAATATTTATGGAAGAATTAAGTATGCCATGGTTAGAGGTAGATAAGGCTGCATTACTAATGGTTAGGATAGGATGAGATGAGATAAAAATTGTGATGTATGACCAATCTACAGAAAAGTCCACAGGAATAGATAGTATTCCTGTGGAAGTTTGTAAGCTAGGAGGAAAAAAACTGATAAAGATCTGGAAGATTTTGTTTTAACAGTATTTTAAGAGGAGGAGAAATAGCAACATCCTGGAAGATAGCAGTGTTGTTGGTGGGTCCTGATGCAGAGAAAGCATTTGACAGAGTAAGCTAGGACTTTATGAGCAGGGCAATGGAAGCATTTGCATTTTCTGAAAAAAAAAATATAAGGAGGTTGATTAGGAAGATATATAAGGGATTAGAGGTGAAGTTTAAAGTGGGTGGAGTCCTCTCTGACAATTTCTGTTTGAGCAGAGGAACCAGGCAGGGGTGTCGTCTTTCCCTTTTGTTATTTGTATTATATTTAGAACCATTGGCAAAGCAAATAATGGACTCTGAAATTCAAGGATATAATTGTTATTGTAGTCAAGAAAAGCTGGCTTTATTTGCAGATGTTATTTTATACTTAACAAAACCTGAGAGAGACATTACAGTGTTGTGGAATATTTTGAGACAGTTTCTTATCTTTTCAGGATACAAAATTAATGAAGCTAAAACAAAGGCAGTAGTGGTAAATTATGCACCCATATATGAATTAGTTCAGCAATGTCTGTATTTATGGGGGCATGATAAAATGAAATATTTAGGAATTTGGATTAAAAATTATACTGGTGTGGCAGCTAAGGATTTATTTACTTACTTACTTTTGTTTACTGGGATAGTCCAGCTGGGTGATAACCCATTTTCAGTGAAGGCCCAGGGAGAAAAGCTCCAGAATAAGTACATTAATTGTTAAAAAGAACATTTCCAAAGAACAATATTTGGAGATGATACAATCTTTAGAGACTTTTACTATCACAAAAGGAAATATCTCCATCCCAGCTAGCTGGAATTTTGTAAATAATTATATGTCAGTTGTGAATGTCAACACAATATACAAATGTTGTTAGAACTGTATGTTGTGTATATATCAAACTGGTGGTATAGACGTGTGTGTGAAAAGGGTTTGTACAGTACTGAGCTTAGAGGTATTACCACAGTGTACCCTGCTGGATTAGAACGGAAATGTATATAAACTATTGTAACTGTGTAAATGTATGTGGTTTAAGAGTGGGAACTGGCACATAGAAGGCTAACTTGCAAATTTCAGAAAAATTAGTTGAAATTAAAATATTTTATAACCACATAATAAAAGAGATGTTATCTTTCAGTTTCAGTGCAACAGGTGACATAATGTCTAGATTGTATTGTGAGTGTTTTATGTCTTCCAGCAGTTGCAAACATAGATGGTACATGCTACAGCTGCATCAATGGTTTTGCCTGGGATAGTCAGATGACAAGAGGTGATGTCATTCTGCAAGTATTCCAGCAGTAATATTTGGGAATTTAATTTAAGAACTCTCTTGAGAGAGAGTGCATTTTGTCTTTGACCTGACAGCATCAGCTGGGAAACCCACTCACCACATCTGTCTTGCCTTGCTGTGAGTAAATAAGTCTAGGGTACAGTAATTTCTCTTAGTTACAGTTAGGAATAGTAAAGATTAGTTTAGATGTTTTCTGTATTTATTTGAGACTGTCCTGCAATGATTTAAATATTTCCTGTGATTTCAAACTCTGAACTTACTGTGATGATTTACTGAGTATTTTCTTGTTCTTTTATTATTATTAAATATATTTAAACCTTTCAGTTGTGTCTGGTCTGTCTAGAGATATTTAAGCTCTTAGACCACTTGCATATCTATTTGGTGACACTCTGCAGGCCGCTCCTAATAGCCTTGCTCTTTGTCAAACTACCATTTGGATTAATAGTAACATTACATAGTAAGATTGGACACCCTCTGTTAAGGGGCTTTAACATAGCTGATAAGAGTTGGCTGATAACTACCTTATAGTGTGGGTAGAAGGGGGTATAGCTATTAACCTGTGCCAGCCTTTCCCAGGTGTATGTCTGTGTTTATGTATAAATCAAATTTCAGTGTGTGCGTCAGCTACTTGGGCAGGGACACGAAGCACTGGTTGGACAAAAAGGGTGCTGGAGGTCTTGGCTTGGCCACTCAGCTGAGACCTCAACTCTATAGCTATGCCAGTGGGGAGTCTTAATGGGGATCTGGAGAAAGAGGGAGAAACCAGTCCCAGACTGACTGTGGTCTCTATGAGCTCTTAAGGGAAATTGCACTTTACTGTGTGTGTACGTGTCATCCTCCAAGTGTGAACGTCCCCCATGGTTGCCAGTGGTGAGGATGTAGGCTCCTTGATTACTGAGCCAGTGGCGGGGCGTCACACTTACAAAGACAAAAATTTAACAGAAAACAGTATTAACAAGGTTTTTCAAGGAAACACAATGCAAGAAAGATATTAGTAAGTGAGTATTTACAAGAGAGACAAATTATAGAACAAAAATAAGGTACTTTTTTATACAGAGATTTATTTTGTGACATATAGTAGTCAGAAGATATAGGATGTGTTGGAAGAGAGACTAAAGAAAAGATAATATAAAAACTGAGAAAATGGAGGCTTTGTTATATGGATAGTAAGATACAAATAGTTGAAATATTTTTAGTCCCATTAGTCTTTTACATAGGTCAGGCATATTTTTATCAACAAGAGGAGTCATGGATAGTAGTTAATAAAGAGCTGAAGGACTGTACCTTGGAGGGGAAGACTGCAAAAGTCAAGTGGGATAAGCTGATTTTTCCAGCAGAACAGGGCAGATTGGGATTATTTTATCTCAATGGGTATTTCAGAGGTGTACAGTTAATGCTCCTATACATAGAACAATCAGAAAATTATAATTCATAGTGGAAAGGAATGACGATGAAACAGGGTGGAAGCTCAAGAAAAAAGGACTGGGATTTTGGATGCAGGCCTTTAAAAAGAACAACAGTAATCCTATAGAATATTATATCTGTAAAGTAGGAGAAAGTATCCTAAGAACTAAGCCAACATGGGAATGGAGAAAGGAGATTCTGGCGATAGGGATGACTTCAATTAAGGATACAGACAATAGGCAAGAGGGAGCTGTAATTTATTGGAGAAAACTGGCAAAGGAACCAAGTTATTGGGAGGAAGTAAATAGAGAGGGAAATATGATAGAATGGGAACATGCTAAGAATTTATTTGGACTGCAGGTTAGAGATTGCCTCCCCTGTCAAGACTTGATATCAGAGTATAGGCAAAGAGAAAGAAATAGGGGGTCCTAAATGAAAGACCAGCACTGGTAAAGTTTTTAGTAGAATCTAGAACAGAAACTGACATTAAAAAAAGAATAATGAGTAGAGCATATAAATACTGCACAACTATCAGCATCACTCAGAGAAGGTTAGAGAGGATTGGGAAGAGAACTTGGGTAAGCAGTTCACAAAGAAAGAATGGGAGGATATATGTGTCTCTCCCAAATATGCAACAAAATCTAGAAGATTTAAGATTTTTGCTTGGAAATGTTTACAATAAATATTTTTATACCCCAAATAGACTCCAGAGTTTTTTTCCTCAAGTAGATGGCAAATATTGGAGGTGTGACGGGGAAGAAAGAGGTAATTGGGAACATATTTTCTGGGAGTGTCGTGAGTTGGTGGGCTTCAAGGAGTCCCTGCGGGATACACTGTCAGAGATGCTGTGTGGGCAGATTGGAGTAATGAGAGAGATGATTTTTCTGAGCTGTGATAAATAATCGGAATTGGCTAGACATGGTAAGGCCTTGTTGTGTCTAATTATGGTGGCTGCCAAAAAGCAGTTAGTAGGAAATGGAAATCAAAATCTAAACCAACTATACTAGAAGTACTCAATACACTAACAGAGATCAAACTGGAATTGCGATCTTTAGAAAAGGGTAGGAGCAAACTACCGAGGAAAAAAAATGGGAATTGTGGGAACAATGCATACAGGGGAGGAATGAGATTTGAAAGAAGGCAGGACTTAAATGAGCTATGTAATGTTTGTCTGAAAATAGTTGGGTAAGGTATAAGTGATGTATAATGTTTGCATCTGGGAGTGTGTCAGTATGGTTTGTGATGTAAAATGTGTGCAACTAGGATTGTGTCGATGTGGATTGTTTTCATTTATATAAATGTATGATTGCCTATGTCTTAAGTGATAGTTTAATAAAGATGTTTCCTGTTTAAAAAAAAAATGTCAGGAATTGAATGATTTATGTAATGTTGCTTAGGGTATATGATATATAACAATATATGTGAAGTATAATGTTTGTAAATGGGAACTTGTTACTACAGTTTACTTTTATATAAATGTAAATTTGCCTATGTCACAAGTGAGAATTCAATAAAGGTATTAAAAAAGAAAAAAAAAACAAGACGGTGAAGCATTTGGAGCAATATTTCCACAAATTAAAACAGGAAAGGAAGGTGTCGCCCAAGTAGTGCTGAGGTACATGGCCTCGCCCATCTTGTTGCTACGTTTGGTCAGACTGGATTTGTAGAAACTCCATTGGTTCCTGACATCCATCTGGAACCAGCATTCCCAGTCACTGGAAAAATGATTTCTCATCTTACCCTGCATTTTTGAGAAGATAAAATGATGGTCCACCCAGGTAAAGAAGAATTTGGTAGTTTTAGTTTTGTTCTGATTTTCACTCAGAATCCCCTCTGTCAACCAGACACCAACGGATGCATCACAACTAGTCTGGGAAGCATATACCCAGCAATTTATAGTCCAGGAACTATGGAATGCAAACAGAAGAAGGAAACATATATAAATGTGAAGAAAATTATGGCTTTATTCAGACACTGAAGGTCTTCAAACCAGTATGAAAGTGGGGTGTCTTCCAGTTAGTCTCAGACAATATGACAGTCATGCGAGGAAGGACATGATCCTATCCACTTTGCAGGCTTACCATGACAATGTGGAACGTAGCACTGTAGTTTGAGATGGCCCTAAAGCCCGTCTGCATTCCTTCACAATAGAATACAGTGGCAGAACAACTCAACAGGTTGACCACCAATCCAGAATAATGTATGTTAGGCAGGGATAACTTCCTTCAGCTAATACACAGGTGTGGTGCTCCAGTAATGACTTGTTAGAAACTTCAAACAGATGGCTGAAAAGTTGTGCTTAGTAGCACTAAACATTGAGACTTTGACAGTAATCTTTTTCCAATGAAATGGACAGGTGTCTTCTTACATGCATTTTCTCAGATAACCCTGTCTTTCAGGGTGATCCAGAATGAAAGAGTGAGGCCAGAGAAGCTATTTGATAGCACCGTTTTGGCTCAGTCAGCATTGGTTCTCTCTGCTTATGGAGATGCTGACATGGAAGCATCATACTCTGCCATTAATAATGGACCACTCTTCTCAGAACAAGGGAGTCCTTATGCACATCAGCCTGGAAGTGATCTAACTATTTTGCTGTTCTGCAGGCACCATTTCACAGAAGTTTTTTTTAAGTATCCTTAGATATTGCCTGCCAGCAATCCTGTTTATCCAAATGGAAGAGATTTTCCTTCTGTTGTCGTGAAAGATATCAAGAGTCTAGCGCTGCATGGGTGGCATAAGTATCTGAACTTGTCATTACAAGATTATTCTGTGATTCCACATTTTGTTAGTCTTGGCTTTCTTGATATTGGAGCTTTCCTTGGCTTGTTTCCTAACTGCTCTAAAAGAAGTGCTGCTCTTGAGATTACAGAGAAGTGCTGCTTATTCTTGGAGCCTAAATTATGGCCTTGAAAAGCATACCCAGTTACGTTTTGAAGCCACAGCCACCACCATCAAGTAAGTGACTTTAAGCAGCTCTGCATGTAGCTATCACCTCAGCTAGGAGTGTGTCAGAAATACAAGCACTGATGTGCAAATAACCATTCCTGATTTTTTTCAGAAGTATATATGATCAAACAAATCCATTTTTTAGGCTTGAAGTGGTGGCAGAATTTTCCATCAGTCAAGCTGTTCAACTACATCTTCTTTCCCAATCCACAAAACAGAGGAAAAATAATATCTGGATATGCACAGGCAACTGCAGTATTTGCACATAACCAAAGATGGTAGGAGTTCCAACCACATAATGTCCTTCCTTATCACTGTTGCAGTATTCTTTACTCTTGGGATATCCTGCCAAACATAGCCTAACATCTGGCCCATATCCCAAAGCTTTTTACACCTTTTTGGTTTCGTACATCAGACATTTGTCCTATGTTCATTGCATAAGGTAGATGTGTGTGTGGATGCCTAATCCTCAGAAAACACCTTTGTGGCAGTCCAAAAGTTACCTTTGAATTTGGTCTGTACACCATTCACAGAGCTGGTTCATCTAATGAGCCTTCTAAAAATAAATGCCCCATTGTGGTGCCTTCCTTTCTTTCTTCCTCCATGTAGTTTGTTTTCATGTCATCTGGGAAGGGAAAATTTGAGTGAGGGATGGAGATTCCTCATGTAGATAAACACAAGAAGGGCTTTTTGGTATAATGCACAATAATACTCTAAGATTTCCGACATTTGTCTGTAAGACTCTCCACAGCCATCTCTTGCCCTTTTCAATTTTTGGGGAAAATCAGTGACTGAAGCTTTTGACTCAGGGTACCATGGCTGAATCCACTTGCCCACCCCAAAGTTCAGCTGACACTTAAGAAAAAAGCTGAAAAAAGCGCATACTGAACCTGCTGCTCTCCATCCCCCACTGAACATCTCCTTCGTGTTGAATGAAGAACCAAAGGACTATCTGGCACTGCCACCAGTTCCCTTTGCAGTTACCCAGTTGAACACCGACATGGAGCTGTCTACTCACACATCCTCCATGGCTGTGCTTATGCCTGGTACTATTGTAGAGAGGGAATCCCAGCTGATTTTATCTGAAGGGCCTGGGGGATTCCCCAAATTTTAGTTGAGGAAGAGGTGCTTGGTACCCTTATTGAATCTAGGCTGGGTTCTGAACTACTTAGATTTTTTAATGTAAATGTTTCTTTAAAAATATACATAAAACTAAACATGTGACTATTGTGGCTAAAGATACTCTCAAAGAGGGGAAGGGCTTTATTCAGGTGCTGTTTGATGCCCTTGTGGCCCTGAAACCCCCACAAGGGTAGTCTGTTCCCATATCTGCTCCCTGGTTTTCCACCCCTGTTAAGAGAACTAGGGATTCTGATTCTTCTGATGAAGAGTTGGATTCTGGTGAAGAATCCTTAGCATGTTCCTCCCATATGCACTTTCATCTGGCCCTGGAGTCTGATGAAAAAAATTGTCGTCGTCTGACTCTCTTTTTGAAAAATTATTCTTTGGGTATACTGTGTACATGTGATGGAACATTTTAAGTAAGACTGTTCCCAAGTTTGAGGTTCAAAAGTGATATTATGAACTCTTGCAAATGGACTCACCCAGACCCTCTGCAGTCCTTCCTCTCTTAGCTGCCCTTTTGGATACATTTACAGCACTTTCTTAGGCTTCTGTCAGGCTCCAGCCCCATAGAAGACAGATTTTATAAAGTTCCTAAGGATCATAAATACTTGTATAAAACTTCATCTGATCCTGCTGTTTCCGTGTCCAAAGATAAGCCATCCAAGCTGCTTTCCTTTTCCAAGCTTTTAAATTATGACAAGGGCAGCCTTCTGGTGGAGTGGTATGGGAAGAAAGTGTATACTTCTGCTCCCTTGGATTTTAAGCCCATTAATTATCAGACCCACATGATTAAATATGTCCTGGCTCTTCTTTCCCAGCAGGCAGGAGTTTTGACTGATTTGCCCATTTCAGACGGTAAGACTTCTGCTCTGTCTCTTCTGAGCTGTGTCTGTCCAGTAGCTCACCATTCCATTAAATGCAGCTTTCACACATCTGACACCTCGTCTAGGACAGCTGCATCTGGTTCTGTCATGAGGAGATATTCTTGGTTTCAAACATGTCAAACATTTAGTTTCTCCCTTAGACAACCAGAATCATTTTTGACACTGCTGCTGCAGAATTGTTTAAAACCCTTCAAAGTAAGACCTGAAGCAAATTTTTGTTTCCTCTGTAACTGTGTTCTAGAGGCACTCTCTTTCAGAATCCTCTTTTGTTTGTTGGCGGCTTAGACAACCTACTAGGAGCAAGAGGATTTCTAAGCAGAATTTCCCCAGACAAACCTACTCAGAATTTTAGAGATCAGAAACCTTCTTTTCCTGACAAATCTTCCTCTGCTTCTACCTGACATCCAGCCTGTCCTTCCCCTCAGCCTGATTCCTCTGTCCTTCAGGCTTACCTTTTCTTTTCCTGTCTGGCAAAAGATAACCACAGATGCATTGGTTTTTATCATCCAACACTATTATTTTATGGGTTGGAAGTCCCTTCCTCCATTTCCTACCTTCTTCAGCCTTCTCATTGCCAACTTCCTCATTTTCCTTTGTTTTTGCAGGATCTGTGGGAACAAGGAACCTTCCAATCTGTTCCCGTGCTTTTATTACAGAATGCCCAGTCCATCCTGCAAAGGAATTTCTCCAAGCCCTAGGGTATATAGCATCTACCATTCTCATGGTTCCTTTTGCCAAACTCCACATGAGGAAATTCCAGTGGTATGGCAAGATTGTTTGGCTTGAGCACTGCCACCATCTGGAGTATCTGGTCCCTCTCTTACCTTGTCTTAAGCTCTAGTTCTGCTGGTGGATTCAGCAGATTTCAGTAAATCCAGGTCTGCCTTTTCAGGTTCCTCTCTCCACTGCATCTTCTTCTGTTATCCTTCCCTTGGTAAGAATATTGAAGACATGTAAGAGCTATGCCTCCCAACCTCTTAGTGGAAGAAATCTGTAGAAAGCCCAAGAAAATGGGGGGGCAAAGGTTCAAAAATAGGGACATATTTTAAATATTGCTCTTATATAAACTTAGAAAGTTTAGACTACAGGATTTGTTTTACTATGCATTTTCTGAAAGATTTGAAGACTGAAACTCAAATGTATGCCATTATTTAGTGACTTCAATCCTCAGATCATCCCAGTGATTTGCCAGAAAACCACAAATGTTATGAGGAACAGACCAAAAATATGAGCCGAAAATCTCGGCAGTTGAGAAGTATGATAAGAGTTCATAGTATGAGGGACACTGTTGTTACTACGCTTTTCTTTACAGGGAGTCACTGCTCATATTATTTTAGAATCTGCTACTTGGTCATTTTAAGAGAGATGGGTTTGCTACAGCCATATTGCAGGCTAGAGAATGCAAGAATTTGTGCAGCAAAGAGGTCCTCAAAAGATTATTTCAGAATAATTGCCCACTTGCCTTGGGCCTTATTGAAAATCATATTTTATTATACACACACTTTTACTTATGCAGCATGGAAATATCCTCAATCTGTTTCTAGTGCATGGAATGTGACCGATAACTGATTTGTCTTTTTCCGGACTTCAGAGAGTTAAGTGCTTCTGTAGCATGAGAGCTGATCTCAATTGTTAAGCAGCCCCTGCTTCAGTTGTTAAGATTGGGTGTTGCACTAGACAATTAAATCTCCAAGTTCTGACCAACAAAGAGTGGCATAATTAAAAACAAATTTGTTTCTGACTGCTGTCTGTGCTGGTAGTATCCCTGACTTTCTGCAGCATAAATTTGTGTTACTGCCTTCATCATAGTGCTCACTAAGTGCTTTATGAATTTCAAAGCCAGCAAAACACTTAGCATTTTTTTTCTGTAACTGGTAGTATGTGGAGCAGATAAAGCTGCATGCACTACAAAGACATATGATTGGGTCTCCAGTCATAATCCTTTGTTATGTGCTCTTAACATAAATGCCAAGATTCACCTGTCAAGCTTTGCTCTTAAGGTGAATTTCTTGACAACCATGTCTCAAACACATAAGCCAGTTATGATCAGCGACCCACTCATCATCCTCTATATTAATTTTCAGTGATGCATGTGGTCAGCTACATCTGTTAACAAAATGATATAGTTTCACTTATGTCAAATAATAATTATGATAAATCACTGAGAATGTAAGTTTGTTTGATTTTACATGTGGATGATCAGGGACCATAGCATTTCAGCATGTGAAGAACCATTGTGTGCCTTGCTCTCATTTTCCCTGAGACTGTTGTGTAGTGAGACAGGTCATTTCTCTTTTTATAGGGAGAAGAGTTCCACAAGTTGCATGCAAATCTTCCCGATTCACAGGAAAATGTAGAATCATCTCTTCCTGTACCTGACTGGGCTGGTGATGAATATGGTAAGTGCTAGTTTTTTCAATATCACATTTAAGTGTTCATTTAAAATACAACCTTCAGAATTATTGAAAATTTGGTATTAAAATGATTTAATTATTATAAAGATATTGAGTACGCAAATTAAAATATTAACACTTAAAGTAACCAAAACATATAGAGATGTTGTGGTAGAGTAATGAAATGAAAATACTAAATCTAACATTTGACATTTTATGGGGCCTTTAACGCTGAGGATTAAAGCCTATCCTATCAAATATTTCTGTCTTAGGGAACCCTTTAACACTGATGAGCAGTGGAGCCACCTAAGTATTAAGTTTCAAAGATACAGATCCTTGTAGATGAGAGTGAATGTTCATCATTTGGATCACTGCTGCAGTGGTCTTAGTTATAGGGGTTATGTCTTGCTAAGGGTGTAACAGCTGACCAACTTCCAAAGCTTCAGGAGGCCTTCCCAATGTCTAAACCACTAGTCAGGTTTGTGTGCCAAGCCCTTTAGAGTTGTCCTGTCATGAAAGAGCACCCCTCTTTCAGGCTTTCGAGGATGGTCAACTAAAACTGCTCCATTGCTGGGCAGATAAGTTCCCTTTTTGGTGAAAATCTTCCATTTTACCTTTTGTGACAGAAATTGTACTTTTCCGTAAACTATGTATTTTAATGATGGGAAAGAGTGTTTCATGGACTGTCGCATGACTTTTGATTACTTTTAAATGGGAGGGTTACTTTACTTTTGTGATTAACGTTGTTAAAACTTTTCTAAAATACCTTTTTCTGTGATAAAAGTTATTTTACTGTTGTGTGCTGGAGTAAGTATTTAAAGTGCTTCTTAACATATTTTACAGGGAAAAAGTTACTTTTTGCTATTTAACTGTTTTACCAACTACTGCTCTAAGTCTTTCTGAGAAATCCAGCAACTTTTTTTGGCTTAACCATGGAACAACCTGTAAGAAAATTACTAAACAGCCTATGCCGTCACAGCAGGCTGATAAAGTGCATCAGCCACAGATAGATGACTCTGCTGTATCCATTTCTGGTTCCTCAGACGTTTAATTTTTCCCCTGGTTTAGTTCCTGCTGCCACCATGGAGCAGAGGATTATATGCATCCTCCATGGATGTTGGAATGCCCTTGGTGGGAACGGGAAAGCCACTCTTGTTGGTCCTGGAAGAAGGGGCAGGAAAATGCCACTGTGCCTAGCCAGAATGCTGTGATTATCTCGGAGTTTTTATTTCCTGGCAAATGTGGGACTGGGTTCTTCAGAATTTCCTGTCAAAAAGAAGCAAAAGGTTAAAAGTAGTTGTTCTGTTCTGTCACTTTGGCCAGGAATGATTTTATTGGACTTGACTCTGGTTTTAGTTCAGGTTGTTGACCCTTCTGGTTTAGCTATTTCTGGTAAAAGAGAACGTCACCTGTGGTTAAAAAAAAAAAAGTAATTGTGAAGAGGAATGATTCTGTTGTGTCTTCTCAGATTTTTTTATTCAGATTCTGAGGAGAATGTGGCTTCAGACAGTTCCTCTGAAGGATTCTCTTTTTCTGAAACTTTTTCCAAAATGTATCAGTTGCTTCAGTGGGAGTAATGACATTTCAGACAGAGAAGATGTATTATGATTAGAACTGGATTTTCCAGAACTGAAAGCCTTCTTCATTTTATGCAAGGTATCCCCAAAGGAAAGACCCTAGGTGGTGGGGGGAGGCAGATGAGAGGGTGTTTGTCCGAGTCTTGGAAAGTTTGTGGTGGCAAGTGGCCACAGTAAGACAATGAGAGCTTTGAATTTTCAATTTGATATGCTAAAGTACCTTGAATCTCTTCAAGGCAACATTATAGCTATGGTAGACACTACTGTGGATAGTACCTTATCTAAGGAAGTCCACGATATAGCCAAAGAAGCTTTATAAGGCTCCAAACACTTTCTAAATTATGGCTACAATGCCTTGGATGCTTCTTGCAGAGCAGCTGCCACAGGTTGTCATATGCAGACATGCATGGCTGTGGACCCAACCCTTGTCAGATCAGGTAAAGGCTGAAATACTGGATGCTTTATTAGACAATGAGTTTCTTTTTGATCCTCCAGCTGATCAGGTTTTTGCGAAACTGGATAAAAAAGGGAAGCAAATTAAAACTGAAATAATTTTACCTGTCTCCAGTTCCAAGATACAGCAGGAATTACCCTTTTAAAATTTAGCCTTTTTCACCTAGACAAGGCAAGGGGAGGATAACTTATGACAAAAACCAAGACAATCTAGGAGATGGCAACCAGAGTAATCATAAAGAGTAGAGGCTTTTAGAGAGTCCACCCATTACAGAGAACAACTGTGACAATGTTTTATCCCAGACTGCCCTACACTTTTCCACCCTTCATTCCAAGCATCTGGCAGGAAGGCTCTCCTTCCTAAACCAATGGAAAACCATCATCAGGGACCAGTGGGTCCCCAGCATCATAGAGAAGGGTAGTATATCCAGTTAACAGGTACCACCCTTCTTGGGCATTCCAAAACCACTGAAATTTCAAGGAAGCTTCTTAGCACCTGTCCTGAGGTAGCTACTACACTAAGGATCCAGCCAGCCTGTTCCTCCAGTCCAAGAAGGAAAAGCCTTCTACTCAAAGATATTTCTACATCCAAGAAAAGAGGACACCTGGAGGCCCATCTTGGACCTCTCAAAGCTCAACTAGTTTCTCAACATCCCAAAATTCAAAATGCGTATTGTGCAAAAACTGATGCCTATGATCTCCCAAGATGCCTGTATGGTCATTCTGGACCTAAAAGATGCTTACCTCCATGTCCCAATAGCAGACCGTCAAAGAAAGTGCATATGATTTCTAGCAATAGGTTCCCATTTCCAATTCTGTGCTTTACCATTTGGGCGATCTACTGCTGCCAGTGTTTTCACAAAATGTCCAATAGCACATTGCAGAACTCTAGGGGGTTCCTATTTACCCCTTCTTAGATGACTACTTTATTCAAGGAAGATACATATCAGATGCCTTTTAGTTCACCATAGACTGCTTTCAGGAAGGTAGGTCTCACTCCTTAAATCTTCAAAAATCCCAAACTCTTTCTCAAACAAGGATCCCTAGAGCTCCCATAGATTGGGTTCAACAGAAAGCCTTTCTTCCCTAAGACAAAGTTACTTTCTTGACAGGCTAGCTAACCAGTTTGCTTCCAAAGCAGCTCATCACTGCAAGTGAATTCCTGAGGGGGTGCTTGGCATCCTGCATTCTCATGATCCCACTTTCAAAGTTACATATGCAGAAACTCCAGTAGTTTGTTTGGCAACGGCATTCCCAGCCCTTAGAAGTCCTACTGCCTCTCCTTCCATGCCTGAAAAAATAACTCCTGTGGTTGAAGAACACCATACTTAGGAACCCAGGAACAACCGATTTCACTTTACCAGAAGCAGCCAAGACCATCACCACAGACAGTTCAGAAATAGCTTGTGTGTGCCCACTTAGGTTCCTTGAAAGTGCAGTTATGTGGTTCCCAGAGAAGAGAAAGTTGCACATAAATCAGGAGCTACTAGTACTTTAGCTGGCCATAAAAACTTTTCAACAGAACTTCAGCCTAGGAACTCTGCATATATGGACAGACAGCACAACAATGATGTGGTACATAAAGGGGAAGTTTCTTACCATGTATGCATCCTTTCCAGGGAATTTTGGATTCTGGGTCAGGAAATAGGGCTGACCCTCATAGCATCTTATATTCACGGCCAGAAAAATGTCCTGGCAGATTCTCTAAACCAGGACCTCTTAGACCCTGACAAATGGATACTGAAGAAGGGAGGTGTTACAGGCTGTAACCATACAATGGGGGATCCCCTCGGTAGACCTGTTCACCTCTCACCACAAACAACTGCAGAATTTCTGCTCCAGAACACATCATATAGGCATTTGGAAAATAGATGCATTCTCCTTCACATGGACAAATGTGTTCCTGTATGCATTCCCACCCTTATCCTTGATCCCCAGGTTACTGACAAAGATTAGTGCAGACAGGCCCAGCATAATCCTAGTGGCCCCATTCTGGCCAAGACAACACTGGATCTGATGGCGTCTTTTTGTCAGATTCTACATGTGTGTTGTCAGATCTGTCCAAATCCAACCTCGATGCCTTATGCCAAAACTTTGGCTCCGAGAGCTCCGACTCCTGAATTACCTCTGGTCTCATTTGCTACCTGTGAAAGTCAGACGCATGAACCGAGAGCTCGTTTATCATTCACTATAAGTGAATGCCTTTTTTATCCTTTCTTTAGATACGTATCTGATAAGTTTAGACTTTAATGTATATTTAGCATAGTATTAGAGATGGGGTGTTTTCTTAGGTATTTCTACAGTTTTTCTTCTGAGTGCATGTGTTTGCATGCATTCATGTTCATAATATACTTAGATTTAGAGTATTTTTTTCATATCGCATAAGTATTTTTATAGTCTGCATAGTTAGATGTCCTTCCATAGCACTGTTGCAGTATTTCTTACATAAGGAATCTTCAGCCAAGGATAGCCTAACATCCGTTCAGTGTACCAAAGCCTTCAGAGTTAACAGGCATCACACATATGCTCCCCACACAAGTCATGGGGCATAAAGGTGACGTACGGATGCACACACTTCAAAACTGAGAAGCCCGAGGAAGAACAGAATATGTCCTCCTATTCTCATGTTGCAGTATTCTAAACGTGAGGGATCCTCTGGCTGAGTCCACCCGAATGTCCGCCCCATCTACAAAAGCTTAGCCTGATTGCTGTATGTTGCGTGGGACGTCACACGTAGGTACCATAAACCATGGGCCATAAATGTGACATCCGCACGCACAGACCTCAGAACTTCTCTGCTGCCAGTCGAACGTCAGCTTGCTCGTTCTGCTCTTTGCCAAAGATGTCTAAAAAGATTAGTAGAACCTTTATTTTTGTAGTTCTGGTTGCTTTCCCTTGCTTAATTGTTAGCTGATTCCGTCCATGTCATCTAGCAAGGAAAAATGTAAGTGCGGACATCATATCCCACGCAAAGACGGACACGACCTCTGCCTCTTTTGCATAGGGCCTTCCCACAACTACAAATTCTGCTCTGTTTGCCAGTCATTTGTTCCGAAGACCCTACGCATCCATCTAGCGGTCCTTAATTTCTTGAGAACCAACATTTTAAAAGACTAGCCTTGGGTATGGAAGCCATACCCTGGTGTGTCAGCCGAACCACCTAAGAAAAAGGCAGAAGTTTCAAGGCCTGAAAAAGCACCTGCTCCTCCAGATTCGTCCTGCCAGCCCCCAGTCTAGGGGCTGAGGTATGTCATATGGCTTCTGCGACTACGGTGGGTTCCGTTTCAGACACTGCTCTAGGTTCTCTAACCAGCATGTCCAAGGAGGTTATACTGATGTCAGTTTCCAGTGTTGGGGAGAAACAGGTTTGTCTGAATGTTCTTTGCCAGCTTCCATTTCCGAGGAGACTTCCTCAATACCCACTGTTACCTTGGATCCTAGGCCTACGCCCCCTCAGACCGGACCTAGGACGCCTTCACTCAAAAAGAAGCTAAAAACTAAACACGTGTCTGCTTCCTCTGAGGGTATCTCAGATTAGCAAGCATTTTCCCAATCTCTTTTCCAGGCCTTCATGGCCCTTAGGCCGGATATTTCACAGGCCCGGTTTTTCTGCCAGCCTTGAGCCCCACGCCTGCATCCTTGGGCCCCTTGCCTCAAACTCCAGAAGAGGAATCTAAATGAGGGAGTATTTCAAGTGGGATTCCACTCAAATGACAGAGGTTCAAAAAAGATATGTGTTTCTCCAGATGGATTCCCCTGGTCCTTCAGTCATCCCTGCATACTTTAATGCCTTTGCCTCATCCTGCAAAGCTCCTGATTCTCAGCCACCTACACCAAAGACAGCACTCAGGTTCAATAAAGTACCTGACAACTGTAAATTTCTCATTAAGCCCCCCTTGGCACTCTGCTGTAATTACTGTCGCACCAGATAAGCAATCCAGACAGATTCCCTCTTCTTCTTTGCTGAGATAAAGACAGCAAAATGATGGACAGGTGAGGGAAGAAAATTTATACATCTTTCAACTCTGGCCTTCAGAGCCATCAACTATCAAATTTGTATAGTAAAATATGCCCTGGTTCTAATATCCCAGGCCTTAGACCAACATAGTGCTGTTCCTGATTCCACCAACAAAGCACAGGTTGCCTCTACCCTTTCATTGGCTGCACAGGTTTCTAGGTGCTCCATAAAATGCAGCTATGATGTTGGAGAAGCATCATCTAAATCAGCTGTCTCTGCTTCTGTTCTTTGGAGGTACTCCTGGCTTAGGTTACAACCTCTGCCTGATTACTTTGAAAGTAAAATCATGGATGCTCCAATTGATGATAGTTTTCTTTTTGGTAAACAGTAAGCAGAGCTTTTTAAGACCCTGCAAGAGAAAAGCAAAGAGTTGCAGGACCTCAAGGATCTCTTTGTATCAACAATGCCAGAGTTTCATAACTGTCCTGCCAAACCCAATTTTGTCTGGAAGGCCTCTGCACAACCCTCTTCAAAACAAAGAAAAGGTTTCTGGAAATCATCCTCTGCCAGGCCTACCTACCCCCAATCTACTGCTAGACAGCCCTTTCCTGACAGGCTCAACAGTGCGTGACTGTCAGACCCCTACCAGCAATCTTCCCCTTTCTGCCTGCCTCTCTCACTGTCTTCCCCTGTGGCAACACATCACATCAGACAGAGATGGGCCTGAAGAATGTTTGGTCCCAAAATGCCCACCCATTAGAATTTCAGCTTCCCTTCTTTCCATATCTCAAGAAAGAGATTTACTGGTGGATCCAGCAAGTTCACCTGAACCCGAGATTGCCTGCACAACCTCTCCCTGCAGATCAACAGGTGTAAACAGATGCATCAGACCTGGGGTGGAAAGCAACTATGAATGGTCTGAAGGTTCAGGGACGATGGGACTACCATCAAAGGAAAAAGCATATATAAACATCAGGGAAATTACAGACCACACCACAGTCCTGTGGTACATCAACAAACAAGGAGGAATAAAATCCAACTTACTCTGCAGGCTGCCTATCCAAGCTTGGGAAATGGCCACCCTCTCCAGGGTAACAATGCAGAGAATTTACATTCCATCACAAAACAGTGTTCAAGCAGATGCTGTCAACAGGTCAATATCTCTGAACCATGAATGGATGTTGCACAGGGATGTGTTTCTAGATATAGTCTACCAGTGGGGTACACCTCAAATAGATCTCTTTGCCTCCCCTCAGAACAAACAACTGCAGATATTCTGCATAAGAACTCCCTCTCCTCAGGCATGAAGGGGGAGGGTGGATGCATTCTCAGTTTTCTGGAAGGGCATATTTCTTTATGCATTGCCCCCTTCCCTTTAATACAGAAAGTCCTGCTGAAGATTCAACAGGACAATCCCAAAATCTTGCTGGTGACTCCCTTTTGGCCAAGACAACATTGGTTCCCCCTTCTTTTTTCACTAGCCAAGGGCAGTCAGCACAAGTTACCTCATAAAATGGACCTCATCACACAACCGGAGGGGATCTCTTATCCACCTACACCTACAAACCCTCAATTTGACCCTGTGGGTGATAAACCTCTGATCCCTTTTAGACACCTTTACTTAGAGGACATGCTTTCTGTCCTGCAGTAGGCCTGGAAACCCACTACCAGGAGAATCCTACCTATATAAATGTAAAAGGTTCTCCAGTTGGTGTCTTCACGAACAACTAGATCTTTTCATGAAGATGTACCTCTAGTTTTGTCTTACTTGTGTGAACTAGTTAAGAAAGAACTTTCATATTCTTCAGTGAAAGTCCATTTATCAGCTATTTACGCTTGCCTAACTCTTAATCCACCTTTGGTATTCAGATTAGAGGTAAACTTTTTCTTAAGGGTGTGCTCCATATCAGGCCACCAAGAAAACCCATTCCCTCTCCTTGGGACCTGAATTACATTCTAGAACAAATTCACCACTGCCCCTTTTGAGCCAGCAGTGTCAGCCTCCCCGAAGATGTGCACTTGGAAAACAGTGCTTCTAGTAGCCCTGACTTTAACTAGTAGGGTTTCATAGCTACAGGCACTCATGGCTATCCCACCATACCTGATATTTTATAAGGATAGGGTCTCTCTTCGCACAAATCCATCCTTCATGCCTAAAGTGGTCAATGAACTTTCGCTTAACCTATCCATCCACTTACCCACCTTTTTTCCTTCTCCATAAAATGACAGTGAGATAGTGCTCCAGACCCTTGATGTTTACAGGCAACTTAGATTTTACCTGGACAAGCGTAATAATATAAGAAGTCTAACCAGTTTCCTTTCACCCCATGGTTCTGGGGAAAGCAGTCTCCAAACAGACAATTTCTTGGATTTACAACAATATTACCTTCTGCTACTCTTTCCATGCAAACACCTCCCCTCCGCTGTGAGGGCCCACTCTACTAGGGCTGTGGCCTTTTCAGAGGCTTTTTTCAAAGGCTTAGATACTGCCACTATCATAGAGGCAGCCACATGGTCTTCAGTCCTCACTTTCAATAAAAATTACAAGTTGGACAGTATCTCCAAGGTTAGGCTTTGCAAAAGCCATCCTGCATGGTTTCTTAGAAGGTTCTTCTTCTGCCACCATCCATAACACATGCTGAGATTTGGTACTCTCCCTCATGTTTAGAATAGTGCAACATGAAAATAGAAGGATCTAGAATAGTTGCATAAAATCTTACCATAACCATAGATGTCCTTCTCTTCCATGCTGCAGTATTCCTATCCCTCTCTCTTACTCCACTAAGATATCTACCTCTTCTTCTCCTTTATATTCATTTAACTTTCCCCTCTCTGGATAATGTCCTCATCAGTTTCCATTAGATTACTGTCCAACTGGGGCATTTAGTTCTGAGATCTGTGCATGCGGATGTCACATGTATGACCCACGGTTTATGGTACGCAAGTGTGAAGTCCCACGCACCATACAGTAGCCAGGCTAAGCTTTTGTATATGGGCTGGACATTCAGGTTGCCTCAGGGTGAGGATCCTTCATGTTTAGAATGCTGCAACATGGAAGAGAAAGACATCTATGGTTATGATAAGATTTTACACAACTATTATATCCCTAGGGACCAGGAGGAACTTGTGCATCCAGAAAGGGGAAAATAAAAGCATCCCTGGCCAAGAAGGCAAGAAGAATATGGCAGAGCAGAGGGGCTAGGCTTGACTCTGATGCTTTCGGGTCTAGCAGAGTCCTAAAGCCAGGGCGTCAGTGTCAATTTTCAGCCAACTGAGTCGACAACAAGACTTTTGGAGTCAGAGCCGCTTGGGGCCTCGGCACTCGACAGCTCATTTCATATGTTTTCCTTGTGACCTTTAACCTTTGGATTTGAGAGGGCTTCCAAAATTTTCCAATTTGGCTGGCTGTATAGCTTATAGCTGTAATGGCTGAGTCAGCTTTCGAGGCTGTGGAGATGTCCTTGCCTGTACCAAGTCATCTGGTTCACTCACAGAGCTTGGATCCTTCCAGATTCCCCTCTGAAAACTGTACCATCCTCCTCTCATTGTGGTAGAGAGGGACAGACTGATCCATTAGGCTTTGAGACTACTTGGCTGTCAAGTCCTTCCATCTGTTTTCCATGCGTTTCCCTCGGGTGTCCCAAGGCACATTCCCTGGAAAAGGACTTGTAAGAGGAAGCATATCGACTCCTCTGCTGAGTCTGTCATTGAAGATGCAATGAAGATGCAAACTTAGATGTGAGAGAAGGTTCTCCAAGATCCCCCTCTCCTCCAAGAAGATGTCTACTTCAGAGACATCCTAGACTTGATGTAACTGCATGGGGAATGCTCCACCAAAGCCGCTTCTTCCAATGAGCTGGTGTTTCTCAAAGCGTTTGGGTTCAGCCCTTCACCATCCTGGATGGTCCCTCCTCCCAACACTTTAGTTGACCTTATTACTCAAAAGCTTGGAAGGAGCCTGATGCAGCAGAACGATCCCTTAAAAAAAAAAAAAAAGAAGTGGCCCCAAAGACAGGATTTTCTAGGCTAAGGGTCCCTTTGTAGATGCCATGGTGGTGGTAGCAGCAGCCACAAAAAGAGGAGCTATTCAAGGAGAACTTCTCTGTTCATCCTTCTAACAGGGAGTCTAGGACATTGGACAGATTGGGGAAATGGACATATGCTTCAGTGGCTCACTTAACATATTTTCTGAGAAATTTGATTAAAAAAACTTTTAAATTCTTTGGTTGGTACTTTGCCAGTGGATTTCAAAAAATGAGTGGAGTTTCAGTTGTCTACAATCCACTACTTCCATGAGACTACTTTTCAATGCAGCAGATGGTGCCACCCATGCAGCTGGTACTGACATTTCAATATGTCATCATGCCCTGATGCGACTGTGTGGAAAGCTTCAGAACATCTTTCATCAGTGTCCCATATGACAGTTACACATTGTTTTGACTGAAGGTAGAGGACACATTTATCAGAAGTGAACAGGATGGTAAGACCTTGTCTGTCATTGGAATCTGTTATTCAGCCTCTCAGTGATCCTTCTCCAGGAATCAGCAGGGGGAAGGAAAATGTGGTTCAAAAAATTTCAAGGCTTTTACCAGGACACTTATGGGGACAGGCCTCCCAGAGGCAGAGGTGGAGGCAATTCCATGGGACATTGCCCCAGGAGTAGAGGTGTTCTGCCAAAATCTAGCTTTCAGTGGTCCATTTACAGAGTAACTTTTCTGGCATCCTTGAATTCTTGCCTGACTGCTGCACTCTGGATGCAGTCTGGGACACTTCTCCTTACACCCTGTAAGGATAATTTCCAGAGGTTATACAGTTCCCTTTTTAGAGATCACAAGAATAAAATGAAAGATTGATTCCACCCAGTCATTTGGAATTGACATTAACAGAGGTTCAGAAGTTGCTGGTCAAAACACATCCATCCAGTCCCCCAAGACCAGTTAGAATCTGGAGTATATTCTCAAGGTTGTTTTTAGTTCCAAAAAAGACAAGGGACCTGAGACCAGTTTTGTTTCTTAGCAAATTAAATCAGTTTGTAAAACAGACAGAATTCTGGATAGTCACGATACAATTAATTCTGCCTATACTCGGGATGATTGGATGTGCTCTGTAGATCTCCAAGATGCCTGCTATCACATAAAGATCCATAGGCAGTCCAGGAGATTTCTTTGCTTCTGTCCAGGAACCAATCATTTCCATTTCAGAGTGCTACATTTCAGTCTCACTGCAGCCTCCCGCAGGTGTTAACCAAGATTATGGCTGCGGTAACGGCCTTTCTTAGGTTTCAATGGATCCAAGTATTCCCATCTCTGGATGATTGCCTTTTAACTGCTACCTCCAGGGATCTACTTCTAACACACCAGTCATTCTTGCTAGAACTATCATCCATCCTGGTATTGCCATCAATACAAAGAAGAGCAAATTACTCAATCCTTAGAATTCATAGGCTGCCAGATAGACACTGTACTTCAAATAGCAAAGCTACCCTCAGCACGGATCAGATCAGTCAGATCAGTTGCTCTTCAGGTAATCATCCACACCCCCAGGCTCAACTGATATTAAGACTTATAGGTCTAATGGCTTCTTCCATAGTGATGGTTCCTTTAGCCATATACCATATGAGAGTTCTAAAATGGATGTTACATGTACAGTGGTCCTAGCAAATTCATCCCCATCACCAAAAAGTTCGACTCATGCAGATCTGCAAGAACCATATCCAGTGGTGGATTTTGTCCAACTCAGTCACTCAGGGCAAACAGTTCTCTCATCCTATACCCAAAGTCAGAGTGACCACTGATGCCTCCCTTCTTGGGTGGGGGCATTTCAAAGGGAGAACAGTTCGAGGAACGTGGTCCTCATTAGAGGCCAACTTTCACTTCACCGTCTTGGAGTTCAGAGTGGTCCTCCTTACATTGCAGACACTTCAGGACCATCTACCCAAAGATGCGATTGCCATACATTCAGAGAACATGTCAGTAGTTTGGTACATCAGCAAACAAGGTGGAACCAGATCATACCCTCTTTGCCGAGAAGCCATAAGAGTCTGGCAGTGGACTATGTCTTTGAATCACTTTCTAATGGCAATGCATATACTTGGGACTCCCAACATCCTAGTGGACAAGCTGAGCAGGATGATATTACTGCCTTATGAGTGATCTCTTAATGTATCATTGGCAACAAAGATCTTCAGCATTGGGGCCAAACTTGCTGTGATCACTTTGCTTCTCACCTAAGCAACAAATGCAGAAGTTACTTCGCCCTCATCCCTCTGTAGGGTTAGTCACCGAGCGATGCTGTACTCCATTCTTGGCCCCAAGGTCTTCTTTATGCCTTTCCCATTATTTCCAAGTTCAGCTAGAGGGCAGTGGAATGCAAGACCAAAGTAATCCTTATTGCCCCCTTCTGGTCTTGACAGGCATGGTGCTCTTTCTTTGGCCTCACTTAGTTCACTCACCAAGGGGGTGCTGGATCCCTTCCTGAATCTCCTCACACACCACTCCGGAATGTGTATACCAGGCCTACAGACCCTAAAGCTAACTGCATGTTTTTTCGAGTTCTAACAATTGCCAGACATACCAGGCTTTTTCCCCAGTAATACAAATCATTTCATTGTCTCATAGAACTACAAAAAAGACTTACAAGAGCAAACAGAAATGCTTTTTTTTTGGTCTGGGTATCTGATAACGGTTTAGATTCTTTCAATATCACTTCCAAAAATCCTTGAATTCCTTTTGCAACTTTTCATGCCTGGGTCTAGTTATTCAGCAATTAAAGTAATTGGCAGCCATCACAAACTTTCATGCAAGATTCAACATTACTTCCATTGCTTCTGTCAAAATCTCTAATGCGTTTTTAAAAGGTATAATTTTATTGAGGCCTCCAGTTCATCATCCAGTCCCTTCCTGGGACATCACTATTATGTTACAGTCCTTAACTCCAAAACCCTTTGAACCTGCAGCATCCACAGATATGACATTTCTGTCATGGATGACTATATTTTAGGTCACCATCATCTCTGTCGAATGAGTATCAGAACTTCAGGTGCTTTAATGCAAGGCTTCTTTCCTGGTCTTTCATAAAGATAGTGTCATTGAGATCAAACCATTCTTTCTTTCAAATGTGGCTTCCGAATAAATTTAAATCAACAAATTGATTTACCAGTTTTCTTTCACCAATTTCTCAATTAAAGGGAAACATTTATTAGATATGCACAGGCAGGTTAGGTTTTTACCTCCTACCGTACCAAGACAGACCAGTTCTTCATATCATTTTCCAAGAAAAAGTCAGGTCATTCTGTTTCTAAAGTTACCCTTTTCAGAAGGTTAGCAAATTGCATTTACTTTGTCTATGATTTACTAGGTATGCCTCTACTGTCAAAGCTGAAAATGTATTCTACAGGAGCTGTGGCAACCTCTGCAGCCTTTGCTAGATGAGTTTATATAAGTTGCATTTGTGCAGCAGCAACATGGTCATCAACTCACACTTTTTGTATCTCACTATAAATTTAATGTACAGTCCGGGATGTGCACATCTTTTTTTTTTTTTTTTCCCCTGCCATTTTCAGGAATATCCTTCTTTGAAACCACTCCGGTATCCATTGGGTAGCTTGGGATTGTGTCCCACATGTTGAATCTGATTAAAAAAGTGAATCAGATAAAAAAAGAGTCAACATTGTATATGAAAGTTATATACTCTCACCCCAACTATAGGTCCATGTTGCCTTCTTTTCAATTGGTTCAATTCCCTTCCTGCCTTCCCCCGTATCAAACTATCATCCTACTTTTAGGGATCGTCCAGATGTCCTTTGGACCCTGTCTGATCATTTATACCTCTCACAGTACTCTTTTTTCTCCTTGTCCTGTTAGGTAAATGGATATGTATTTTTGTCATATTTACACATAATGGCTTCCTATGGTTAGTCAGCAAACTCGATCTGATGTAATACAGGCAGGAGAGGAAAGCGAGTAGGGAAGGAGTCAGAACTGTCTGATCCAAAACCTTGGCATAAGGAGCCGAGGTCGAATCTGGACTGATCTGACAACCCACATGATGAACCAGACAAAAAGAAGACAAGATTAATCTGTCATGGTGAGTACATAACTTTCTTTTCTCCCTTCTTCTGACATTCAGAGGGGAGATTCCACGCCCTACTGTAGGAAGTGGGTCTCCTTGCTGGGTACAAGGGGTAGAGGAATATTTTCTGCAGATACTTCTGTTATTTCCACCATCCCTTCTCAGCTGGTTAGGTTGTGTTGTTCGCAGGCGTCAGAGTGCTCTTTCACTGCATAGAAAGACCTGAAAATGGCACAGACAGCTGCTCTTCTTTTAGCCTGGGGTCCAGACATTGATCTTTGGATGTCTGTCTGCTTGGGATGATGTAAAAACTCTGGAAATCAGGCCAGTCGCAGGCTCCCGCATGGCAGGAAGAACCAAGAATCAGTACTGTAATGTTGATCTACTCAACAGTTATGGAAAGTGGAACACAACTGTTCGTTCTCCCTTCTTTTGGAAATGGCCAGGGGCAATTACCACAAGCTTCCTTACAGACTGGATCTGTTCACACAAGGACTGGCTGTTTGATACATGCTGATATCAGTCAACTTCAGTTGATTGCCTGGATGATAAGGTCTTAATTCCTTTTAGGCGCCTGTTTACTGAGGACATGCAGCAAGTACTAATGGAGGCAAGAAAGCCTGCTACTAGAAAGTTGTATATTAGCAAATGGGGAAAAGGTTTACTAGTTGGTGCCAGTGAACATAAACAGCACCCATTTAGGGCTGGGTTGTTCTTTGGTTTTTCAGTATTTGTGTGAGTTACTATCCTGTGGCCTTTCCTTATTTCTTTATCAATGTTCATTTATCAGCCATTTCAGCATACCTGCCCATGGATCCTCCTATTACAAGGGAGTGTTGGGGGGTTGAAAGTGGTTTTGCAATTGAGGCCTCCAACCAGTGGACCTTCCTTGGGATCTTTATTTTGTGTTAGTGAGGCTAACACTTGCTCAGTTTGAACCAGCTAACCTGACTGACTTGAGGTTCTTAACATGGAAAACAGTTTTATTGATTGTTCTGACCTCTACAAGAAGAGTATCTAAGTTGCAAGCTCTTATGGTGAGTCAACCCTATCTCATTTTTCCTTGGACAGGGTTCCTTTAAGAACTAATACTTCATTTATGCCTAAAGTGGTATCTAAATTTATTTTAATCCAAACTACCCATCTCCCCCTTTTCTTTCCTGAACCAAAAAATAAGTGAGAAAGGATAGTCTACCCTGGATGTCTACAGACAACCCAGGTACTATCCTGACAAAACTAAATCTTTCAGATCTTTGAATTAGTTCATTTCTTGTGAATGTAAGAAGAGACAGCCTGGGTCAAAACAGACTGTTTCTATATGGTTGTCTAAGGCTATTACCTTTTGTTATACATAGCTTAACAAAACTGTTCAAGGCAGGGTCAAGGACCAATTTAACAGGTCCTTGGCATCATCTAGGGGTTTTTGGAAAGGTTTGGATTCTGTAAGTATTCCAGAAGCTGCTACTTTGCCCTCTGTACGTACTTTTGCAAAGCACTGTAAGCCTGATTCCTCCTCTTGTTCCTGGTTAGGCTTTGCTAAGACCATACTCCAGGGACTCCTGGACTTTTCTTCCACCTCTCAAATGTAGTAATCTACCCATATATAGATACGGCTGCAGTGATCAATATAATGGACATAGTAAAGTTGTGCAAGTAAAGGTAACATAACCCCCCCCCCCCTATTTTTGGTGTGTTTTTATGCCAGGGTAGGGACATTTTTTTTCCTAGCACTGTCTTTTCAGGGCTCTGCCTCCTTTTCTTTGTTGGCAGGTAAGCTCTGAAGGGTTTGGAGCCCATACTTGTCTTTTAGTCAGCTCAGCTCAAGACGCCTGACAGTTTGGACATGTGAAAGTCTTTGAAGCTCTGGAAGCTGGCTGGGTGTTATAGCCTTGGCAGGATCTAACCCATATAGCTAAAAGTACTGCAGCAGTGATCATTCAAACATCTTCTGTTATGTTAAGTTTACTTACACAACTGTACTTTCCTCCTCCCAGTCAGTCTAAGCTGTGGTAATCTGTCCATATGGCTACTACAGCAGTGATCCATATGTTGAACATAGTACAGTTGTGGAAGTAAACTTATAATAGTAGATGTTTGAATGATCATTGCTGTAGTAGTAGCTCCATCCCTCTATCCCCCCATTTTTGTATGTTTTTGTTGTTGTAGTGAGGACATTGAGTTTTGTTTTCCTAGCATTGCATTGTCTTTGTCAGGACATTAGCCTCCCTGTCTGTGTTGGCATGAAAGCTCAAAAGGGCTCGGCCCCAAACCCGAAGTTTTAGTCAGCTCAACTCAACTCAAGCTGTCTAACAGTTTGGGCATGTGGAATGTGCCCTGAAGCTTTGGAAGCTGGCCAGCTGTTGTGTCCTAATCAGGGTGAGAGATCCCTGTTAACTGCAACAGTGGTCCTGTTTGAACATCTGTTGTTATGGTAAGTTTCCTATACAACTGTTCTTTCTGCTACCCCACTCTTTTAAAAAAATAAAAAAAAAAACTTGTCACAACCAAAGGTGCTTCTTTTTCACTCCTGTTTCAGTGCTTTCATACTCTTATCAGCTATGCCTTCATTCACCTTACTTTGTTTTTGTGTATCATCGAGTACCTGGTCAAATATCACCACGTCTATATAAATTGAAGTTAAGAAAAAATTTGCAAAGCAAATAAGTACATTTAAGAAAAAATCTCAACAGTGGTTTATAGTTTTTAAACAGGTGCTAGTGTTTTTAGCTTACTTAGTGCAACGTATTTCTATACCCATATGGTTAAGCCTCTTAAAGTAATGCTGCTATAACCTGTTTTCATATTTAAGAACAACAAGCAACCTTTTCTTTTCTGGGAGCATTAGAACGATATTAACCATATATAGAACATGAGACTTCTGGTCGAGTCCAGGATCATGTAGATACCAAAATCTGCTCCTTTTCTCTTGACAGTTAAACTTGAGGTAAAAATATGAGAAAATTGAAAATGCCAATGAGCTTGTCTGGATTCTGAGGAAGCACCCCATGTGCAGAAATTGAAGATGCCAGTGAACTTTTCTTGCTTGTAAAGCATAAGCACGCCAAGTGCAAAAACCAAAGATGCCACTCAGCTATCTGGATTCTGAGGAAGCGCCCCGTGTACAGCAATCAAAGACGCTATTCAGCTTGTCTAGATTGTGAAGCATGCCATATGCAGAAATTGAATATGCCAGTAAGCTTGTTCTGCCCTGAGCAGAAATTAAAGTCGCAAATGAGCTTGTCTGGTTGATTTGAGCAGATCTCTGGATGCACCCTACAGAATGGAGGGCCGCCTGTGCTGTAAAGATTAGACTCTAACTTTGTCTGCATTGTTTTGAAAGATCGTAATTTTTTTTTTTTACCAATTTTCTTGATTGCAAAAGAAAGAACTCTCTTTTCTTGCACTGGCTTGGGCAAAACCATGTTATGCTTTTCTTCAGGAAATATGAGAACTGCATTCTCACAACATTTTGCAAATATACGAAGGTAATAGAAGCCGCGGTGGCACAGCAGTAGCGTTGTTGCCTCGCAGCAAGAGGTTCTCCTGTTCGATTCACAGCTGAAGTGCCTTCTGTGTGGAGTCTGCATGTCCTCCCAGCGGTCGAGTGGCCTCTGAAAGACATGTGTGAATGGGCGTGCCTTCGCTGAAGGTTGGGTGTCGGGCTGGCAACCCGGCACCATAAAAAATCTACTGCCAATCATTAGCGGACCGGGGTTCCGCTGTAGCGACCCCTAACCGGGAAAAGCCGAAAAGACAAACAACAACAACGAAGATGATTTCATTACAATTATACTAAGAAAATGTTTCATTTACCATGAACTTTCACAGATATGCCTGCAATTTTGTACATGCCCAAGTCCCTGTGTCCTCCTGTATTGTTTGGAAAGAACTGGTAAGGTGCTCTGTCTTTCATTTTCATTCTGTTTCGAAGAAACGTTTTAATCATTTTTACTGAGAGAATGTTCACATCTGGTAGATGTGACAGGAAGAGTAAGTTCAATGATGAGAGCCTACGCACTAACGCACTATTTAAACATTCTGTAGTTTGTAGCAATTTTAAAAAATTTCTATTTTCTGTTCTCGAAGTTTGTAAATCTGACCTGAGGGGGGGAGACTTCAGAAATTTTGTTGAGCAAAGGGAAGCTTTGTGGCAGATTCGTTTAAAATCTGACAAGTATCCTGGTTCAAATGGGATTATTAACATCAAATGTTTTTTAAAGAACGGTAAGTTAGGTATTAATAAAGACAACATTGCTCCTTTGTTTATTTAATATGCAGTTGCACTTTAAATGTTTTTAGATTTTTAAATTAATTGGTTGATTGAATTATTGAATTGTTATTTAAGGATGTTCATTTCTTGTAACTATGTATTCTGATGAAGTCTTCTGACGAAAGCGGAAATTAAATTGATTCTACGCTATTTGGTGGTTTAAGCCTTTTGACTTGTGCTTTATTTCGGTAGACTGTTTCCTGGCTCTGGATTTTTTTGGTTTTTTAGTAGTGGTATTTCGTTTGGTCTGCTCCTTTTTCTACACCATGGCTGAGGAAACAGATATTGATGAACAATTGCTAAATATGAGTGTTCATCCTACTCCAGGTTGTGACTCTAATTCAAACATGAACAACTTGCTTATTTCAACCTTATTGGACATTCAGAACTCCTTAAAGTTTTTGATGTCTAAAGCTTCCGGTGTTCCACCTCCAGCGGCGAATGCCTCCAGTCCCTGCGGATCCTTTAAGGAACTAGACACCGTGATCGAGGTTGACGAACAACCAGTAAAAACCTGCAACAGGGAAAACGGACGTCAGTTTCCGGCTGGCGACCTAGCGGTTAAGCCTCTGTTAGATTGTATGGTGAATCCGTTTTGTGGATATTCAGCTTCTACTTGTTCCGTTTCTAACGAAGAGTTAGTTCATCAACAGGACCTACTAACTCGACTTGTGAAAAGGTACAGATCTTTATATATCGAAAACTGTTATTTTGAACGATGTATCGAGCTTAAAGTAATGCCTAAGGGGTTACGGTTCTTTAAATGCCCCAATGGAGTGCAGACCGGTGATCCACTGTTCGGTACCCTGGTATCGTTTTTTAATGAAACAGGTATGACATTTTTGAAAATATTGAGTGACAACAATATTGTTAAGATGAACGCCTTAAAGGATGAAATTTCTCAATTAGAAAGCAATATCAAGAAAGTTTGCAGCGTATCAAATCAAAATGATTTTCTTAAAAAACTGGTTGTGGACATAGATAAGCATTCTCTGGAAGTTACAAATAGAAAGCAATCAAAACTAGAACGGGACATTATCAGTTACCGGTCCAACTCTGCTTACAATTTTTTTGTTCCAGGGAATAAGGAGCCTAATTCCAGGGCTACAGCTTCACACTATGGCAACAAGCGTTTTTATAGTAACGCTGTAAGCAATTACAACAAGCCATCATTATCTGATGCTTACATTAATAAGAAGAACACACCTTTAAGTACGATTTGCGATAGTGGTTTGCTTGGTCATTGCAATGGTTTCAATGTTGATTTTGTGAAACTGGGTAATGAAAAAGTTAGTCATTCTATTGGTGACACCGTGACCGAGGGGACAAGTAAAGCGATTGGTATCAACGCCGGCAATTCTGTTGAGAATACTATCCCGGACACGTCGAACTCAGGTGGTTCGGCTTTTTTAGGAAAAAGAGTTCAGAACAGCAAGAAGGCCATGTTAACCAGGAGCAGGACATTCCTGGGTTCCCACTCTTCAGAGGAAGAGAGTTAGATGATGAAATAGAGATCGGAGATGACAAATCAAACTTTGATATTATAAACCTCACTGATTTTATTTTTAGTGAAGAAGAACTTGAAGTGCTGAGACTTGGCCTTAACTTTGTCCCCACTGTCAGAGCAGATTACGGAAACACTGTATTGGACATTAAAAAATTCTCTAGGAAGCTAAATCTGTCTTATATATTGAATGACATTCATGTTGGAAATAATTTTTTGGTCAAACCTTCTGTTTACAATCCCCCTTTGGCACACACTATAAAAATATTTGAGGAGTCATGTGTTAATGACCTTGAAAATATTCTTTCACGCAAATTTAAACACAGGCATAATTTGAGTTTAAAAGAAAGAAAAGCATTTAATAAATTACGTGATAGGAATAGTACTTTGCGCTTTATGAAAAGCGACAAGGGCAGTAACATAGTTATAATGACTCAAGAACAGTATAATAACAAAACGAGGATCTTACTAAATAATCATGATGAATATGAATTGGTTACACCCTTTCAAATTAAGAAAAAGGAAGCATTCATTCATTCTTTATTGTATGATGCTCTCATGAATAATGAGATTAACATGGATGTCTATGAATTTTGTGTGATCGAGAAGCCTAGGGTAGGTGTTTTATTTGGTATTCCTAAAACACATAAACATCTCTCTGACCCCCCCTTCAGACCCATAGTGTCTTCTCCCCACTCAGTTACTGAGGGGATTTCATTGGTTCTGGATGCTACTCTGGGACCCTTGGTTTCCAGACAGGAATCATTTATTAAGGATTCCTGGCACTTTCTGAACAGGTTCAATAATTTTGCAAGTAAAGGTACTTTTGATTTCAATAAACATATCATGTTTACTTTAGACGTGGTATCTTTATACACCTGTATACCTCACGAAGAAGGGGTTGATGCTATTCGTTCCTTGTTATGTAAAAGCCAGGAATTCAGTTCCGGTCAAATTTCCACCATTTGTAGGTTTCTTGAAATTTTACTTCACCACAATTATTTCCTGTTTGGGGACTGTTATTATAGACAAAAAAGGGGAGTGGCCATGGGGTCCTCCGTGGCCCCTTCTTATGCCAACATGGTAATGATTTGGTGAGAGGAGTTCTTTTTAACCTTGTTAAGGACCAGGTTTGAAATTCTAGTATACCTTAGGTTTGTTGACGATTTGTTTTTTATTATAAAAGGGGATAGTGGAACAGTAAGTGATTTTGCCAATGAGATTAACAAACAGGTTAGTTTTTTAAAATTCAAACTAGGTAATTTTGGCTTACTAGTTGATTTTTTGGATGTCTCCTTGAGATGGGATTTCTCGGAAAACAAATTTAACAGTAAAATACATCGTAAGGAGACCTTCACAAACAATTATCTTCATTTTGACAGTGCACACCAAAAACATACTATTAGAAACATCCCAAAGGGACAGTTTATTAGGGCCTGTCGAATGACTTCATCTGAAACTGACTTGCACCAAGAAGTTTCTTTCATCAAAAAATTGTTCTTAAAGAGAGGGTATCCCAGTATTATGTTGGATGACATTATCACTACTGTTTTAAGTAGGAGAAGCACCTTTTATCCAGCTATTTTGGATTATAAAGTGGATCTCCAACAAGAAGTGACAAACACCAATGTACTCACTAATACAAGTATTATCGGTCCTGTATGTTCGTTGGGAATGAGCATAGATGGACCGGCTATAAAAAATTTGATTGAAAGAAACTGGAAAATTATTCAAGGGAACAGTGATATTTCAAAAGTGTTAGGTGAGAAACCAGTTTTTGTTTTTAGAAATACGTTTAATATTAAAAAAGCACTAGAAGCCAACAACATACCACCAGTTACTAAGAAAATCAATACAAAGGGTGTTTTTCCTTGCTACAACTGTAATACATGTAGATTTCTCTCCGTAGGGCCATTGATCATTATTGAAAGCATTGATAAGACATTTCAGGTACCTGAATATGTCGATTGCAATACTAGGGGGGTAGTGTATATCGGGTTATGTAGCACATGTCCAGCTTATTATGTTGGAATGACGAGATGCTTAAAACCCGTATACGTGAGCATTTATATGGTATTAAGACACACGATGAAACTAACGCACTATTTAAACATTCTGTAGTTTGTAGCAATTTTAAAAAATTTTTATTTTCTGTTCTCGAAGTTTGTAAATCTGACTTGAGGGGGGGAGACTTCAGAAATTTTGTTGAGCAAAGGGAAGCTTTGTGGCAGATTCGTTTAAAATCTGACAAGTATCCTGGCTTAAATGGGATTATTAACATCAAATGTTTTTTAAAGAACGGTAAGTTAGGTATTAATAAAGACAACATTGCTCCTTTGTTTATTTAATATGCAGTTGCACTTTAAATGTTTTTAGATTTTTAAATTAATTGGTTGATTGAATTATTGAATTGTTATTTAAGGATGTTCATTTCTTGTAACTATGTATTCTGATGAAGTCTTCTGACGAAAGCCGAAATTAAATTGATTCTACGCTATTTGGTGGTTTAAGCCTTTTGACTTGTGCTTTATTTCGGTAGACTGTTTCCTGGCTCTGGATTTTTTTGGTTTTCGAGTAGCCTATGTAGTTCAAAAGAAAGCATTTTGTATGGAGTCAAGTAATTTAAAATCGCATGCATATCGTTAATGTCCTTACTGGTATTTCTTTACAGAAGTCTGTCTGTAGCATGTAGATCTGCTGATAGATCTCCTACATTTGAGTCATAGTGGAGTGCCAGTGGAAGGATTGTCATCTTGTAAGAAAGTATACCTTCTGGAGTTTGTGCTTCAGCAGGATTTTAATATTGTAAAGTTGTCTTTGTAAAACAGTCTGTTTAGTTCAGCAATGATCCTGTCAAGAGTTGGCAAAAAAGGTGCTTTTGAAGGTAATCTTTTGTTTGTAGAACTGAACGCTGCTCTGCTGTAACTCTTGTGATGTGATCCTGCTGTGTAACTGGTTGTCTTACACTAGGCTTATGAAAGGGTCAAGACAAACTGTTATCATGGGCTTCCTTTTCTGTTTCTATCCATAGTGCAGACCACATGCCAGATTCAGACTCACTGTTATGCCTTGCTTCACATAAGTCTTGTTTCAAGCTTATTACAAGCTGAACAGCACATAAGAGTTGGAGATCTGGAGTCTGCAATGCCTTAGTTTTTGGAAGGATCATCTCAAACATGGTATGATTAATGGCAAATATGCTGTCTAGTGCATTTTAAAGTGCTTTAGCTTGAAGTGTAATAGGATCATTAGTTGCACGAACTTCATAGTGCTGGTGGGTTTCCAGAATAGCTGGCGTGGTCTTACCTACACTGTGACATGCAACAAAGGGCAGATCCACTTGGTGTCAGATAAACACTTCAGTTCTACTGGCACCGCCCCAGGCATAATTTCCTTTTTCATGTAAATGAAATAGGCATGGATAGCTGAACTACTAATGAAATTGTGTAAATTCTGGAGTAACGAGAACTCATCAGGCATTTGAATAGTTGACTCTGTCAGCGATGGCAAGTTAAGCCTGTGACTGTAGCAATGTATATAAATGGCTTTTGGAACTTTAGCATAACATTTTGAACTCCAGCTGCATCCCACAATCCCCTGTACTCATGATTGTACCTGTGTTCTGTGTTATCATCTGCCAGCACTTGCATTTTTGTATCCGTCAGGTATGCTGCATCCAGGCTTTGTGCTTTTTGAAAACATAGGACTTCTGCATGGATGTCACTGTAATGTACGTAACGCATAACAAGGGGACAACTGCCCTATTTTTGAAAGACCCTTTTCTCATCTACTTGAACTGGAATGACCCATCTGCTCCAATCCCGAGTAACTTCTTGTCTTCCTAATCTTGCCATAATATTAAGGAGCTTATCTTGAATGCTGTGGTGTGTGTATATTTAGCTTTTCTTGCACCTGTCAGTTTTCCTTTATCTATATAATGTTTTGCAACCAGATGGAGAAATTGCCTTGGTTCAGACTGTGATGATCATCTCTGTGTCCTCTTTGTACAGTGAGTTGTGTTCCAGTTAACTTCAAAATATCACACATCTTTTTGACAAAGTGATGATTTTGTTTTACAAGTTTGCAGCAATCTTCACTGAGCATTGTGTGCAGGGTCTGTTCTTTTCTTCTCTACAACGCTAAACTGTATGTGCTTCAACATAAACGATACCACCAAAGCCAAAAAAGTATTTTATTTCTCTAGCACCTCGACTACAAACAGCCTTCAAGGAGTAAAATACACAAAATGAACCACACTTTAAATAATACCAGCAGCTTCAATCAGTAAACAATTAGTAAATTAAAACAACAATTAAATTAAAACTTTTTTAAAGCATCAGTGTCCCATTTCATATAGCACTTTTCCAACAACATTCAGTATTTAATCCTTTTGGTACCAACATACCATATTTTAAAATAAATATTGTTTCCTTTTTTAAAAGGTTATATCTATGTGTTTCCCTATCATTATTATTTAAACAAATCTGTTCTAAAATAGTAGATTCATGTCCTTCAGGATTTCCATCATGGCAATTACTAAAATGTTGGGCTAAGGGACTTTCTATCCTACCTATCCTAATATCCCTCAAGTGTTCTAGCAATCTAACTTTGAACATTCTTTTAGGTTGTCCAATGTAGAACATATTACATGAACATCTAATGGCTTATATTACCCCTTCTTTTCTACAATTATAAGCCCCATTCACAATGAAAGGGTTACTATTTATGGTCTGAAAAGTATTTCTTATATAAGGACATCCCATACATTTGTTGCAGGGTCCCATCCCTTTGTTTAAAGTCTGCACCGACAAATTAATGTCTGGTCTGAAATTTAGTATGTACCACCATATCTCATATATTTCTACCTCTCTTATAAGAAAATATTAATGTTTTATTAGTCAGCCCACTTAATTCATCAAAACTTTTCAAAAATCCCTAATAATGGAGCACAACTTGTTTAATATTCTCACTCAACATATTATATCCTAGAACCAAAAATAAACTATCTATATCTCTTTTATTCCTTTCACTGTCATATTGTCCCAAATAACTTTTTATTTTATTTATTCCATATCTAATGTGCAATACCTTCTTCACATCTCTTTCAATAATTTTTGTATCCTATCTTCTATTCTTAAACATTGTTACAGTTTGTTCTAATTCCTTTCTAAATATACCTTCATCATTGCACAATCTCGATATTCTTAAAAATTCCCCAAACGGCAATGATTCCAAAGTATGTCTAGGGTGGCAACTAGTGCCCATTAGAAACTGATTCACTTCATTAAAGTTCCTATGTATGCTTGTTTGTAAACACTCACCCACTATTCTACATAAATTTATATCTAAAAATGAAACTTTATATCCATATTGTCAACCATCGAATGCTATCTGAAATCTGTTCTGCTGCATATCTTCCACAAAATGCGGTACTAAATCTACACCACCCTCACACAAAAAAACTAAATCTTCAATGAACCTAAAATAAAATTTAACATATTTCTTAAAAAAATAATTATTGTATATGTATTCTTTTTCCATCATACCCATAAAAAGGTTTGCGTACATGGGGGCAAAGGGAGAACCCATTGCCGTACCCTGTACTTGATGGTAAATCTGATCTTCAAAATAAAAGAAATTGTTTTCTAAACAAAATTGAGTTAACTCTAAAATATAATAAGTAAGAGGGCTACTACCCATGTGAAGTCTAAGGGCCTCAAGCCCATAATTATGTTTAATATTCGTATAAAGACTCTTCACATCCAGGGTTATCCAGTACATACCCTCTTCTCATATAACATTTTTAACCTTTCCCAAAATATCAAAAGAATCTTTAATATAAGAGGGAAACTGCATTGCCTTTTTAAGTAACACCTTATGTAAGATAACACCTATATTATGTAAGAAATATTTAGTAGCCAAAACTATCGGTCTACCTGGTGGATTTCTTATGTCTTTATGAATTTTAAAGCAAAAAAAATAAAAAGGCCATGTACCTTCACATGTCAATTTATTAGTAACATCACTATTAGTCCAGTAACCTAGTCTCAAGCCCTTTTGAATCAAGTGTACATCATTTTTCTTAGCTTCTTCTATTTTAATTTCATTTACTATCTGATATACTGTTCTGTCATCCAACAATTCTAAACACATTCTTAAATACTGCTCATAATGCATTATTACTATTTTATTCCCTTTATCTGAAGGTTTAACAATCAATTCTCTTTGCTTAGAAAACTTCGTCAAGCTAACCATTCCTGTTTTGACAAATTATACTCAACATTCTTCTTATTAAAATTTTTAAATAAAACATTTAACTCAAAATCCACAATTGAGTAAAATTTTTTTATGCCTTCATGAATTAAAGGTGGCATGTAATTACTTTTTCTAATAACAGCAGAAGTATTTATCAAACAGTATGCATTCAACTCACTATTACAAGACATGTATGAATCAAAAGAATCAACTTCAAGCATACTTTCATCAGTATCACATATACTATTGTAGTCATTGTCATTATTCACAGACATCAAACAATGTATATTAAAATAATACCACAAATGCAATTTTCTAACCAACTTATATAATTACATTTTGCATTCATATTGTTTTGGTATTATGGTCGGCACAAATTTTAAACCATAAATTAACACATTACAAAAATCTTCGTCCAAGGAACATTCAGATAAATTCACAATAACATTAACATTATTAGACACATAATCAGTACCATTTAGTTCTTTTGTTTTCACGCCATTGCTGGCCCCCTCTCTGTGGCTCACGTTCCGAATAACTTCTCTTTTGTTGCCTATTATTTTCGCCATATGGGTGAAAATTATCATACATATATTGTCCATTCATAGACACAGGTAAGGGTGGATAGTCACTAATGTCTTCACCATCACTGTAGTATCTGATGTTCTCACTCGAAGATCCCTGCATACTAGTCTCATTTCCGTTTCTCTCAATCGCTCCACCCGCCCCTTCCTGGAAACGGACCCGAGACCGAGAACAATGACTGTGGTTGGTCTAAAAAAGGCAGTGCCTCTTTAATACTCTCGGAGGTCTCTTTGAATTTTATACATTTTCTGTTCTAATAACTTTTTTTCAAATGTATTCATTTTATCTTGTATTTCACACCAACAAGATTCAAAGCAAGTTCTCTCTAACAATGTCATTAATTGGCTGCACACATCAGTAATATCTTTCTTAAGCATAGTTAGTTTTATAACATCCCGTTCTATTAGAATGGTGATCCATTCTTAAAGTGGTTCATTTTGTGTATTTTACTCCTTGAAGGCTGTTTGTAGCCAAGGCGCTAGAGAAATAAAATACTTTTTTGGCTTTGGTGGTATCGTCTGTTCTTTTCTTGTCTGTACCTTGAAATCACGCCATGCTGTATATTGTACTTTATGAAGTTTGTATCCATTGTGCAGAGTTAGTGATCCCTTATTGTCAATTGCTTTTTTCCAGTTGTGGAAACAGTGCTTGAGAAATTCATTGATGATACTTGCCTGAAGAAAATGCGGGTATAGAAAACAATGGATTGCATCCTGAAACTGAGAGTATTCAATCCATGGAAAACTGCTGTACCGTTTGGGACTTAATGACCCCACTTTTGCCCAAATTTATTTCCATGGGATGCAACAAGCTTTGGCTGTGTAGGGATACAGTCTATTCTGGCTTGTATCAGAAGGGCCAAGAGTTTTTTTTTTTTTTTATTTAAACACCTTTATTGAATTATCACTTGTGGCATAGGTAAATTTACATTTATGTAAAAGGAATCAAACTGTAGTAACAAGTTCACGTTTACAATCATTATACTTTAGATGTATTGCTATATATCATATAACCAACATTACATAAATTACTCAATTCCTGTCCTTTTAAAAAAAAAAAAAAGAAAAAAAGAAACCTCTTTATTAAGCCATCACTTATGACATAGGCAATCATACATTTATATAAATGAAAACAAACCACACCGATACAATCCTAGCTACATGAACAAACCATGTTGAAACATTCCCATTCGCAAACATTATACACCACTTAAAATCTACCTAATCATTTTCAGTCAAACATTACATAGCTCATTTAAGTCCTGTCTTCTTTTAAACTTCACCCACCCACATGTATTGTTTCCACAATTCCCATTTTTTTCCTATGTAATTTGCTCCTGCCCTTTTCTAAAGCTGTCAATTCCAGTTGTTTTATCTCTTTTACTATATTCACTACTTCTAGTATAGTTGGTTTAGATTTAGATTTCCATTTTCTAGGAACGTTTTTTTTGGCAGCCACTATAATTAGACACAGCAAGGTCTTACCATGTCTAGACTGTTCTGATTCTGTATCATAGCTCAGAAAATGTATCTTCCTTGTCACACCAAGCTGCCCACCCAGCATCTCCCAACAGGTTATCCCGCAGGGAATCCTTAAAGTCTGCCAACTGTCCGCATTTCCAGAAAATAGTTTCCCAGTTAACCTCTTTCTTCCCGGCCAAATCTCCAACATTTCCTGCCTACTGAGGAAAAATTCTGTGGAGTCTACTTGGTGTATAAAATATCTATGTAAACATTTCCAAGCAAAAGTCCTAAATCTTCTAGATTTTGTTGTGTATTTGGGAGACATACATATATATCTTCCCATTGCTTCTTTGTGAATTGCCTGTCCAATCTCTCTTCCCAATCCTTTCTAACATCCTCTGATTGATTCTTATAGCCATCATGCAATATTTGATATGCTCTACTAACTATTCCTTTTTTAATGACTGCTTCTGTTATAGATTCTAGTAAAAACTGTACCAGTGCTGATATTTCATTTACTTCTTCCTCTTTGGCTATACTCTTATCAGTCCTTGATAGGGAAGTCTGAATAAATTCTTGACGTATTCCTATTCTGTCATCTTTCCATCTCTAGTTATTTGCTCCCAATGCCTTGGTTAGTCAGTTTTCTCCAGAAAATTTCATCTCTCTCTTGCCTATTGTCTATATCCCTAATTGCAGTCATCCCCATTGGCAGAATCTCCTTTCTCCATTGCTGTGTTGGGTTAGTTTTTAGGATACTTTGTTACTTTATGGATATAATATTCTGTTTGATTAATAATGTTCTCCTTTAAGGCTACATCCAAAAACCACTATCTCCTTGTTTCTTGAACTTCCCTGTTTCATCATCATCCCTTTCCACTTTATATTATATATATATATTATAGTTTTCTGCTGTGGTATGTATAGGAGTCTTAACTGTGTAGCTCTGAAATACCTCTTCAATTTGGGGTAATCCCAATCTACCCTGTTCTTCTGGAAGAATCAGCTTATTCCACTTGACTCTTGCCATCTTCCCCTCCCAGATAAAGTCCTTCAGCTCTTTATTAATTTCTATCCACAACTTCTCCTCTGGTTGATAAAAATATGCCTGACTTGAGTATAAGACTAAAAGGACTAAAAATATTTTACCTGCTTTTGTCTTACTATCTATATCCATATAACAAAGCTTCCATTTTTCTCAGTTTTTGTATTATCTTTTGTTTAAGCTCTTCCCATAGATCTTTAGCTGCCAACAGCACAGTCAGTTTTAATCTATAATCCTAAATACTTCATTTTATCACGTCTGCATAAATATGGATGGGTACATAATGTACCGCTTTTGCCTTTGTTTTAGCTTCATTAATTTTGTATCCAGAAAAGATGTCTGAAAATGTTTCATAACACTGCAATGTCTCTTTCTGGTTGTGTCAGGTATAGGATATCATCATCTGTAAATAGAGACAACTTTTCTTGACTACCATGCCAATTATTTCCTTGAATTTCTGAGTCCCTTATTTTCTTTGCCAGTGGTTTTAAATATAATGCAAATATCAAAGGAGAAAGAGGACACGCCTTCCTTGTTCCTCAGCTCAAGCAGAAATTATCAGAGAGGACCCCACCCACTTTAATTTTCACCTCCGATCTCTCATATATCCTCCTAATCAAACTTATATTTTTTTCAGGAAATGCAAATACTTCCATTGCCCTACTTATAAAGTCCCAGCTTACTCTGTCAAATGCTTTCTCTACATCAAGACCCACCAATAACAATGGTATTTTCTAACATTCTGCTTCCCTCTGGATCATCAACGTTCTGTTAATTTTGTCAAATGTTTGCCTCCCCTTCACAAAAAAACACACTAATCCACATCTATCAATGTTGGCATTACTTTTGCCATTCTTTTAGCCATTATAGACGTGAATTATAGATGTTCTTACTTCTCCTCCTCTTACAATACTGTTAAACAAAACCTCCAAGACCTTTGTCAGTTTTTTCCCTCCTAAAGTCCAAGCTTCCACAGGAATACCATCTGTTCTTTGGGACTTTATTGTAGATTGGTTATACATCACAATTTTTATCTCATCTTCTCCTTTCTTAACTCTTAGTTATTGAGCCTCATCTACCTCTAACCTTGGCATATTTAATTCTTCCTTAAACATTTCCATTTGTACCTTTTCTTGATTTCCGTGCTTCTCTGCTTTATACAGACTTTCATAGAATTTCCAAAATATTTTAATACGTCTACAAGGATCTCTTGGCACCTTCCTTTATTGTAGGCTCCCTAAGCTAGGCGACAGCCCTTTTTGTTTTCTGTTACCTGAGGAGTTGTGCTACAAGTTTTTGTGATCTAGTGTTATCAAAAAAAAAGCTGGTTAACAGCACTCTTTCTAAACTTGTGCATATTATCAAGGTAATCTCTTATTTTCTTCTTAACATTCTGCACTTGATCATCTTCTGTGAGATTCCCCCTAGTCTGAAATACTTTAACATTTGTCTGTCCCTTTGAGTAATTCTTGTTACTCTTAATCATATCTCCCTTTCTTTTATTTCCACCCTGTTTTTTAAACTCCTCTTTAATTTTGTCCCACTTACTAGCTATATTTCCAGAAGAAATTTCTATCATCTTGAATAGCTCCTGAATAATCTCTACTACCCATTCCTTAAATTCCTCTCTTTTCAACAAATAGGTGGGAAAGTGCCAGTGTCTCATTTTTATTTCATTACCTTGGGGTTTTATTTTAATTATTATTAGTGCATGCTCTGAAATAGTTATCGGGTGAGTATTAAGACCTTCAATTAAATGCACATGTTCCTGTGAAATGTACATTTTGTCTAACCTAGCCCAGTTTTTATATCTTGGGGAATAATATGTAAATTCACTCCAAAATCTTGTTACTAAACTCACATTTTCCATGACAAATATTTTCATAAATTTCTTCAAGAAATCTACCCTCCTTTGTTCTACTTTCCCTTCTGGGTCCCACAGTCACATCTTCACTACTGCAATTCATATTCCATTCTCCACCTATATGTAGCATTGCTGAAAACGGGTAATTTTTCCCAGAATTTTCTTAAGCTCCATTATAGCAGTTTTAGGTGGAATATAAATACAGACATGACCGTGTAATCCTCGTCCCTTGCCAGTAGCCCATTAGCACTACAAATCTGCCATTATTATCTTTTTTATTGTCTTCTATCAATATTGGAGCTCTTTTTGCAATTAATGTAAGTACTTCGCTGAATAACCGTCCTGAAAACCTTTCTTTATCAAATTCACATGTTCAGCTCTTTCAAGGTGTGTCTCCTGGAACACCGCTATTTCCACTCTACATTTTTTAATGTAGTTCACTATTCTTTCTTTTATCTCTGAGGCCATTGACATTTAAAGACATTACAGAAGGCATCATTGTATTAAAAAGTTATTCACACCTTTTATGTATAACATCTTTTTTGTTAAATAACTAGTTCCAGCTTTTGTGTTACATGCAAATACTCTTTGCCAGGTTAAACTTTTATACAGTTGTTTATTGTCATCCATTTCAGTTTGTCACATCTTACAAAACTTTTTGTTTTATTGCAAGTCCTCAAACAAAAAAAATACCCCCTAAAACCTATTAACTTAATATTGACACACAAAACTACGAACATCTTCAAATATTGAAGTTTTACCCTCCTAGTAGGAATGAATATCCCAAACTGACAGCCACACTCACACTTGAGTTAACCTAAAATAAAGATTATCCATACTAAGAAGCATGGCGTAGCCTGTGCTTCTACTAAGTGCTAACTGGTTTTGTCTTATCTTTATATCTTCTCTGGCTGGGAAAACCCCTGAATGCTTTCAGAACATTTTCTCCTAGCCAGTTTCTCTCTTCTTTTTTTCCTCCAGCCAGTCACTCTCCACCACACTCTAACCAGTTTCTCTTTAAGATTGTCTCCCTGGAGACATGATAACCAGACAGCCAATTTCTCACTATCAGATTGTCTCAATGGAGACATGAGAACTAGACAGTCAATTTCTGTTTATCAAATTGTTTCCATGAAGACATGAGGACCAGATATAAAATTGCTAGTAATCATACATTCATATGTTAGAAAAACCCTCATACTATTTCATATTCTTTTTTAATTTACTTGTTTTCTGTTAAAACGTGTTACTGAATCAGTTAATGGTCCCTAATGCAGTTATTCCTCCACGTAAGAATGAGAAAAAGCACATTAATTTTTCTATTGTCGTGCTGTTTTAACCAGGCTTTTTTGTACATTGCAGTGCCTTCATTTCTGAAAACTGAACAAGAGGAAAGACAGAAGGGAGGAAAAACAGCATCTCCTGTTTACATTCCCCATTATACTTAAAAATAACAGAAAACTTTACTGTACAGCATACAAAGAAGACCATAGACCACAAAATAGTACTATTAAGAAAATGCTTTTTTACTTTACTTAGAGTTGACTCTCTCCCTCTTCCCGAAGCATTTTTCCGAACATTAATGACATGAAGTAGGGCATAAGCTTTAGAGTCCTCCACAAGTCCAACAAATTCTGAAAAAAAAAATCCAACATTTCCAAATTTTCTTCTTTTGTCATATTCACAAATATAATTATTGCATTGTAATACCACATTAAGTTAATGGGCGGCCACTGTGGTGCAGCGGTTAGCATTGCTGCCTCACAGAAGAAGGTTCTCCGGTTCGATTGTCAGCTGGGGTGCAGCCTTTGTGGAGTCTGCTTGCCCTCCGTGCAGTTGTGTGGGTTTTCTCCGGGTGCTCTGGTTTCCTCCTACATCCCAAACACATGCTGCAGGTGGATTGAACACTCTAAATTAGCCCTAGGTGTGTGTGTGTGTGTGTGTGTGTGTGTGTGTGTGTGTGTCGTCTGTGGATGGTTGGGCACCTGGCTGGCAACTCAACACCATAAAACTCCACTGCCAATTGTTCTGCAGACCGTTGTTCTTTTGTGGTGACCCCTAACGAGAAAAGCTGAATGTAGGAGAAGAAGAATACCACATCATGTTACTGGTTTTATTACTGTTCATCTGCATCTCTCAGATCTTGTCTCTGCTTCATTTCCAAAGTACTCTCTATTTTTCCAGTCAATTCTCATGCTCCCTTCCTTCTCTCCAACATTTTCTTTTGAAACAATGGAAAAGGTTTCACACGTACAAGTCTCTCTGTGGTCTTTATTACCAGAAGAACAAGAAGCAGGATCTCCTTCTGTTACACAGCTCACTTTTTGCTGGATAAACTTTTATTTCCTCCTTAGGGTGTACGTTATCAAAAAATTATTTTGTCCCTCCAAGGAAGCATACCTTGAAGACAGCTGGGTACAGCAGTTTGAATTTCACACCCACGTATTGACATTCCCCCAGTAGTGGAATAAATTTACTCCTCTTCTGCCTGGTGTACAATGAATAATCATTTTCCACAAATGCTGTATTGTCTCCTACTTCTAATACTTTATCCTTCTGCCACATAATCAATTCCTTCTGCTAGTAGGATTGCATCTTTACTGTTAAAGGTGTAAGTTGCTTTCTCATACCGAGTTTGGAGCATAAACACCACGTGCCCTTTCAATTAAGAACTCCTGCTGTGGAATACCAGTCCAGTTGCTTAATTGTGCTTTCATAAAATTAATGCAGTCTGTTCCTTCCAGCTTCTGTGGTATAGCTGAAAATCTCAGGTTTTTTCTACGTGCTCTGTCCTCTAATTGTATTATTTTTTGAAACATCTCTTTCTTAGCAGTCTCGTATTCAGCCAGCCTTTTCTTCATTTCAGCCTCTGATTTTTCCAGTTTTATCACCTCCTCTGAATATCTGTTTAAAGCTTCTTCCATTTTTTCCAGCCTTTTGTTGTTTCTGTTGATATACTCCATCAGTGTTTCATTTATTTTAACCAGGTCTTTGTGCAATTGTCTTGTATTTTCATATAGGTTACTGGAAGTCATGTCTAGAGGTTGCATTGCTTTTTGCTGAACAGCTGCAGAACTTGCCCCAGTCAGCGTTTCTTCCTCACTTTTTGTAGCTGATTTTTCCAGGTCTTCTGTATTTCTTTTTTCCTGGCATTTAGGCAGTACACTTACTAGCCAGTTACTGAAATGTACCCATAAACACAAACGTCTACTGGCATTCTTTGCCAAGTTTCCGCTTTCCCACTGGGAGCGTTGTAATTCATCTGTTAATCAATGTGTAGCCATCTTTGACGTACCGGCCAAGAGAGTATTTCATCTGCATTTCACTTTTGCATATCCCAGTAATTTTTACAGTAGATTCTACATCTGATAGATTACACAGTGGTACTCTTTTCTTGCTCTGGTGTGGTAACTATGTCCACTGTAGTACTGATGTCTGAAGTATGCAGCACTAGAGTCTGAGAAGTTGTGCCTTCTTCAGCCTCCTCTTCCACTTCAGCAATGGTTCATTTTTTGCAAGAATACATGGATATCCATACTTGAAATAAAAATCATGTTTTCCATTCAGTGAAATGCATTGACACCTTTAAAAACTTGTCTCAAGTGATATCCTGGGAAATACGCAAGTTGGACTGTCATCCAGTGTTACTTCACTTGACAGTATGTCCAAAAGAGACATCAGTGTATGTGAATGTGTGTGATTCAAGAACAGATGTTAAACTCAGCAGAGGCACCCAGTCCTTTGATGCACACACACGTACGACTACCAGTATACATGATAAGGTTCTAAGGAGTATAAACCTGCACCAGCCTAACCTGTACTGAAAATGCCATAAAATAAACAAAACGAGATACATTACAGAGTCTGACAACCCACTAACTGCACTATTTAATATATAATCACTTTACCACGATAGTGAAATAACCTATAAGAGAATACTTGGTTATTAGTGTTGTCAATTTAAATGTTTAGTTTTTCTACAGGGGTACTATTTAGTCTTGCAGTTCCAGCACTAAGGACCCCTACCCATTAGACATCCACCAAGAGATCAGGTAAACTCTACTTAATATTTTTTAAACACTGGCAGTTTGCTAAAAGAATGGGAATTAAACATAGTCAAAAGGTCGCTATAATCTTCTATAACAACACTGTTTAAATTGCTGTACTTTCAAACAAATAAGTACCCTAAACACCACATATTTAATTTTGGAGAAAGAAAATTATTAAAATAAACAAATTAATGATTGAATGAATGCATATAATATCACATTTTAACAATTGGCATACAGCTCAAAAATTTGAAGACAATGTATAAAATGTTGAATATCACATCTGCTTCTACAACACAGTAAGTAGTACATATTATAATTTGGGCTAATGTCTTTCTAACCAAATGCAGTAAGGCAACAACTAGCTTCTGTTGTCTGACAGCCTCCATGTCTGCTAAAAAGCTTGGAGACTTCATGAGAAATGCAAGAATACTGCTACAACTGACTAGCAAGCTTTATAAATGCAAAATATGTAGTTTTCCTCATGTAAGGGGAAGGTCAAAGGGTTTAGATTTTAACCACAGAAAACTCAGTGCATTATTTATTTATTTGTGTATCTAGCTTTGTTTACCAAGAAAGTCCAACTGGGTAATACCCATTTTCAGGGGATGCCTGGGAAGAAAAGGTCCATTTGCATACATTGCATTATACTAAGCTCCAGTTAAATTCAGTAGTTACATATCTATTTACATCTATACTCAAACAGTAGTTAACATGTATGCATTCTAAGGTTTTACAGAGGTGGAAGTTACTAAAGAGAAAGCCCACATGCAACGTGGTGGATTGTACAGGTAGCAGTTATGTATAAAAATGTTTTTGTTATTTCATTAAGAGGTTGAGTGTATTCTGTTTAAGGAGAGTATCTTACTATGAGCACAGTGTCTTAACCTTGAGATGAGTATTTCAGGACCAGGATTAGTTAAGATGTTGTTTAAGCATTGGTTTAAAACTGTTGAGTTTGTCAGAGAGGTTTATTTGTGTGGGTATACTGTTCCAGAGTTTAGCAATAAAGTATTCTTAATTCACGCACAATTTTGTGGACACTATACTGCTTAAGTATTTTCCTTTTAATAATTTCACACCATTAGTAGTAAAACATTATCTGAATGACCTTTGAGTTTTAGAAAGCACAAACCAAACTTTAGTCCAGTAATATATTCTTGCTAAGTTATGTTACTGCAAATAAACATTGACAACACATTGAAACTCCAAGCTATTCTTCCTACTTCCCAGATTACATTTTCCTGCTGTGTGATATTTAAGCAATAACCGACAATGTGGTATGGTATATTGAAGACTTACCCATGGTTGGCGTGATTAAATAAAGCCAACCGTGGGTAAATTTCAATATACCACAACCACAGAGTCGGTTATTGCTATTATACAATGACATTATTTAAGGAAAAAATGCTTAGTTTTCTTAATTAATGTCTTTGTGTAACGGCGCATTAGTGTTCTTCCGCTGGTGGTGGTATACTGCTTCCTTGTGTTAATGTACTGCGCATGCGTATGGGACTTGCGTTCCTACACATACCCAGTACATCAGTGCTTTGAAATGGAAGCAACGGAGAAAAGAAAGTCTCCTTTGCTCTATTTTTCTTTCTTTATTTATTTATTTAAAAAAAAAAAAAAAAAAAGGTTTTGGGCACTTTATATCAGCAGAAGAAAGTCTGGGCGACCGGACCTTTTTTCGTTGGTATATTGTGGGATTTACAACGGGCACGCTGGCCAATCAGAGTACACGTTTTGGAACATTAATGGGGGGTCATTTTATAATTATACATTTTGCATTTTCAAATGGGAGAGTTCTTCCAATCACACGCAGTCCAGTCTTAAAAATGAGACCATTTCAATATGAGATAGCAGGTAAGTGCATTGCCACAGTCTAATACAATTTTAGAAATCCTGATATTCTTTGTCATGCTCAAGCATCAGACAACTCACTCTGAGATTGTCTTTCTCACAGACTATATGCTGTGGTATAGGCCTGGACACCTGTCTTAAATGCTTCCAATTCCGCCTAAAATTGCTCCTTGTGATTCCACAAAGTTTGATCTTGGCTCTGGACCAGTATTCTTCTGACACCAATCTGAGCATAGCCTTCGGACGTTTGCATCCTTACCACATGTTCTTCATGTTTCACTGTTGCAGTCATCACCTGTGGGTTATCCCTGCTGTGGTAGACCTCGGCCGGACCGAATACCAGAGTCAATGTTTTTCTGCATTAGCTGCTGTCACTTGCTGCCTGACATCAGGCTGTCAGTGCTATAAAGTAAGACAGCTGACGCCATTACATCAGTCTTTCTTGCCATGGAGCCCGTAGCAGAAGCAGTTCGCAAGTGTGCCGGTCAGTCACTACCAGAGTTTGAATTACAGCTGAAAATGTCTAAAGCTAAGTACCCCATTGGGAATTTTTTTTCTTGCACTAACAGATGTCCAAAAAAGTTAACCATTGTCTCGCCTGTGGAAAGCAAATATCACACCGAGACTTGCATTCATACTAAGGCACTTGTTTAGGTGCAGACCACGACGTTTCCCATTGCCGTTCTATGCCCTCTTTAATGTGAGAGCCACTAGTCTTGGAGCTGTTATTGTAGCCGGGTATTTTTGTCTTCCGTCTTCGCATTCCAAAATGGCATCCATCAACCAACAATACGTAGACATTCCGAAAAAAATGTAAGGATAAAGATAGAGACAGACCATACAAGGCTAAGCCTTCCGACGACTGTACTGCTAAGCAGGTTATCAGTTCTCCAGAATTCAGTGAGGCGTCTTCGCAGCCCCTGTTGCCTGATTCAATACCTTCGCAGGTCTCTACTGAGACCCTTTTGAAATCCAGTATGCAGCAGAAATCTTCTTAGTCTTCTAAGCCTTTGGTTGTCGCTGCCTTGGTTGGGTCTGGAGCCGGAACGCAGGCACTGGCTTCCGAGAAGTTTTTTTGCACTAAGAAATCTAGACACAAAAACTACGTCTTCTCCTCTGACTACCGTTTCTCTCAGACCGATGGATACTCTTGTGTCTGGAAGCAAGGCCACTCCTACAAAAACTACCTCTCGCCACCATTTTACTCCTGTTCCACCACCCCAAGCTCAAATGCTTAAAGTGGCAGAGGACCTTATCACCCTTATCAGGGGTAGTCAGGCCACACCTTCTAAAAGGAAAAGAGACCTTTCTCCTGAAATACTGACAGAACAGGATTCTGAGGAGTCTGATTATTCAGAGTTTGAAGAACTGCAGCAACCTCTGACTGCTTATGAGGATTCAGATGCAAAGGAATCCATTCCTTCTGGCTTCCCACCAGAAGATCTTTCCTTTGGGGAAACCCTTCACACCCTCAGGGTTTCTAGACCTGCCCCAGAACAGACCCTTGGCCATCCCTCCAGTCTTAGAGGTGGTTGATGATGTCTTCCAGGAATCCAGCTTACCTCCTGACGCCCTCCCACCTGTTCCCAGAAAACCTGACAGGTATTAGAGTACCGGATTCTCCCAAATACCTGTATAGAAATCCTTCTGTAGACCCGGAGGTCATTGCACAGGGACCAAAAGGAGCTAAGGCTAGTTCTGAAAAGAATCCTATTCCTTATGACAAGGACTCCAGAGGTCTGGACAGATGGGGTAAAAAAGTATACACCTCTGCAACCTTGGCTATTAGAGCACTCAGCTGTCAGTTCCACATGTTAAAATATCAACAAAACACTTTGGAAATATTAAAACAATAGATTTCAACCTTTCCTGACTGTGCCAATTCAAAAGAGTTAGCAGATTTACTGCACTGTACTTGTCAAGTGGCTAAACACTCATTACACTGCGGATATGCTGCCTTAGAAGCCTCAAGAAGGGCAGTAGTGTCAGGATCTGTCATTAGGAGACATGCATGGTTGAAGGAACAACCTCTCCCTGATCATGTCAAATATAAATTACTTGATGCACCCTTGGATAAGGGCCGCTTGTTTGGAGTAAAAGCAGAAGAGGTGCTTAAAAGGATGGAATGGTTCAGCAGGAATTTTCCCTCAAAACACTGGTCCTTTCCTGCACTTTGCAGTCAGGGGCAAGGTAAGCCCTACAGGGACAGACCACCCAGCCTCCTATCCCAGGGACAACAGAGAACCAAACAGTGGACCACTTCCACTCTAAAGGCAAGGAGTTCTAAGCCATCCCTCTATGGCAAAAACTCTCCCTCTCCTCCCCTGCCCTCTTCATTCACCAAAAACAAGGAGGAAGGCTCTCCCTCTGCAAAGATAATTGGTTTTCTGTAACAAAGGACAAATGGGTCTTAAAGATAATTTTTCAGGGATACAAATTCTCCTTCAGCGAACACCCATTTCTAAAAGGGTACTCAGACTTGCCTCCAAATCAGTGGGCAGAGGCATTGAAACAAGTCCAAACTCTCATATCCCAAAAGGCAGTAGAACCTGTCCCCTCAGATCAAACAGGCAAAGGCATTTATTCCAGACTATTCCTTGTTCCCAGAAAAGAGGGCACTTGGCACCCCATCCTGGATCTATCCATTCTGAACACCTTCCTTGTGGTCCCCAAATGCAAAATGCTAGCTGTGCAGCAGCTGCTGCCTATGCAAACAAAAAATGCCTGGTTAGTTACCCTAGATCTAAAAAATGCCTACTTCCACATCCCCATAAGGGAATTCTACAGGAAATCCCTTCGCTTCAGAGCAGGTTCACAACACTTTCAGTTCTCTGCGCTTCCCTTTGGCTTATCTACTGCTCCCAGGGTATTCACCAAATGTTTAGCCCCGACCATAGCTTTTTGCAGACAGAAAAATATATAAATTTACCCTTATCTGGACGACTGCATCATTCAGACCGATTGCAAAGAAAAGCTCCTCAAGGACCTCCTCTTTGTCAAAACCCTCCTTAGGGTACACCATCAATGAGAAGAAATCAAAGCAAACACCCTACAGGAAGATACTTTTCTTGGGAACAGTGCTGGACACAACATCCCAAATGGCCTTCGTATCCCCAGAAAAGCACAATATCCTGCCTCTCTATTTTACCCAGCTGGCTTCCAGAAATCACCTCACTGCGAGGAAGTTCCTGCAAGCCTTGGGGTACATGGCATCTTGCATCCTTCTAATTCTTTTGGCCAGGCTTCACATGAGAAAACTTTAGTGGTACCTAAAGAACCTTTGGTGTCAGCACTCTATCTCTAGAGACCTCTCTCTCTCTCTCTGATCCCCTGTATAAGGGCCGAGTTTCTCTGGTGGGCAGGGGCCTGTGCCCAGAACAAGGGTCTTTCCTTCACCGTCCACCCAACTGGACAGACCATTGCAACCAATGCCTCAGACATAGCTTGACGTGCTCACCTAGAAGGCAGGTGCACCCAAGGTCTTTGGGATGCCCAGCACCTTCCCTTACACATCAACCAGAGGAAATGATGGCAGTACAAAAGGTTCTGACATCCTTCAAACCCCATCTCAAGCCAGGGGTTCTCCTTATCAAAACAAACAACACCACAGTAATGTGGTACATCAACAAACAGGGAGGGACCCAATCTTACCCTCTGTGCAGGCTAGCCATGAACCTCTGGCTGACAGCCTCTTCCATGGAACTGCACCTGATAGCCCAATATCTGTCAGGGATCAACAACACCCTGGCAGACTACTTAAGCAGAAACTTACTGGACCCTCACGAATGGCAACTCCACAGAAAAATCTTTTTACAAATCACTCAGGCGTGAGAGACTCCGGAGACGGATCTCTTTGCTTTGCATCTCAACCATCAGCTGAAAAGATTCTGCACCAGGGAGTATTACGACCTAGCGTGGAAGGGTGGATGCCTTGACCTTCCCCTGGAACCCCCTCTTTGTGTACACATTCAGTCCTCTGCCTCTTATTCCAAAGATACTGATCAAAATAAGGGAGGAGACCAAAAGCCATCCTCATTGCTCCAGATAGGCCCAGACAACATTGGTACCCCTTACTGCGCAGCTTGACCTTACAGCCTCTCAGGCAGCTTCCCCTGATCTCAGACCTCTTAACTCAGGTTGGGGGGGGTATGCTGCACCCAGACTTGCAGACTCTCAAGCTATCAGCATGGCTAGTACTCTAAAGGCAAACAAGGTGCCCCTGTTAAGCAAACGGGTCCTAGACACTATCACAGAGGCCAGAAGGCCCAGAACCAGAAAATCTTATGCAGGAACATTGAAAAGATTCTGCTCCTGGAGCCAGTCCAGTGGAGGCAATATCTCACAACCTTCCATCCCTCTTATCCTGGACTACCTAGCAGAGCAAATTAATAGTGGCCTCTCCTTCTCCTCTATTAAAATCCACACCTCAGCCATTTCAGCTCATTTTGATACAGAACAGCCCCTGTTCTCCTATCCTTTGATTAAACAGTTCCTCAGAGGGGCTTTTAATATCAGACCTCCCAGAAGGCCACCCACTCCAGCCTGGAACCTGAATTATGTTTTGAAAAAGCTAACTTAACCAACCTTCGAACCTGCTGCTAAGATACCTCTCCTGGAAGACTGCTTTTCTCCTAGCTATCACCTCACCCAGAAAGGTTTCAGAACTTCAGGCACTGATGGCCATTGAGCTCTTCATCATCTTGCATGCAGACAGGGTCTCCCTGAGGACTAATCCCTCCTTTATGCCCAAGGTGGTCTCTAATGCAACTCTCAACCAGGCCATACATCTACCCACCTTTGTTCCTGACCCTCAAAACAAGGAGGAAAGAATTCTGCACTCACAAGAGCACAGGCAGCTCAGATACTATCTGGACCGTACTAAACCCTTCAGGAAAACAGACCAACTACTTGCCAGCTTTGCCCCAGTGATAGAGGGGAAGCCTGTTTGCAAACAAACTATTTCCAAATGGATATCACACTGTGTCTATTTCTGCTACAGATTGCATGGGAACCCCCCCCCCAAGTCTGTTCAAACCTATTCCACTAGGGCAGCCTCCACTTCCACAGCATTCCTCAGAGGAGTTCCCATCATGGACATTCTGGAAGCTGCCACCTGGACTTCAGTCCATACCTTTACCAAGCATTACCACCTACCTCTGCTTTCTAAGGCTAGGGCAGGGTTTGCCTCTGCAGTGCATGCTGATCCCTTCCTAGGTCTCTTACTAATCCTACAGCTTTGGGAATCCTCCCACAGGTGATGACTGCAACAGTGAAACACGAAGAACATGCCACAGTCGTGTACACTTACCATAAACGTAGATGTTCAAGTGTATTCCGTGTTGCAGTCCTGGTTTCTCACCCTCCTTCCCCCTTATATTTTCTTTCTTTAGTGAGGCATAAGTTTCGAACAGTGGCTTTTAGCAATCAGGACCACTTTACCATATTTACTTGAGCCTCTGACTGGTTAGGGCAAGAAGAACTGATGTAATGGCGTCTGCTGCCTTCCTTTAAAGCACTGACGACCTGACGTCAGGCAGCAAGTGACAGCAGCTGACGCAGAAAAACATTGACTCTGGTATTCGGGCTGGCCGAGAGCTACCACAGCAGGGATAACCCACAGGTGATAACTGCAACAGTGAATACACTCGAACATCTACATTTATGGTAAGTGTACACAACTGTACTTTCTCCCTCTCGTAATGGACTGAGTGGTTTGCTGGTCTTATCGTAGTAGGACTTCTGGGGTAGGCACTTCTTCAACAGATTGACTTTCACTGACCTGTTGTTCTTGACAAATAGAACAGTTGACTACTGATTGCTAATGTGGTTCTGGTTTGTCTCTACAGAAGTCTCTGAGCAGGTGAGCCAAGATGTTCATCACGAGGAGTATTTCTGAGATACAAGAGATTCAGGAAAACATCACTGTTATCTCGTTTTCACTTCTCAAGTAACTGCTCTGCGCTTTGAACTGCAGGTACCCTGGACTACTTGTGACATGAGTAAAGTCCCATTCTTCAGCAAATCTTTTGAATTGCTGCCATTGTCAGAAGTAACTTTGTGTGGACTCGTACACAGTAGTCCGAGAATCTGGTTTAGCTGAAGTGGTTCCTTCTGTTGATGTGGCTTAGTAGTATTACACACTGAACAAGATGAAAATGCTCTCTCAATGTCTTGCAACATAGAAGGCCAAAATACTAGTCCCCTTGCCCTTCCTTTGGTAGATTAGATTCCTGGGTGACCACTATGCAAGATAGTAATATACTCTGGTTGCAAGTACTTGGGAACAATTATTTTTGGACCCTTCATAGGATACTTTGTCAGCCAAAATCTCATTTCTGTATGGAAAATAAGGTTGCATGTCTTGAGGTAAACTAGATTGCTTTGACGGCTATCCTTGATTGATAGTGGTTGAGCCTTTGTAAAACTGGATCTTTGGCTGATTGATCTCTCAGCTCATCAAGTCGCATGGAAGAAAAATTTCTCACTTCCATGATTTCAAAATCAAGATTCTCATTCCTGTGCTGTTCTATGGTATTTTGTGTGATCTGGATAATGTATCAGCAAGATAAAGAAGTTTGCCTTTCTTGTAGACAAGATTGAAATTGTACTTTTGCAGCCATAGCGTCATGCGTTGTAGTCTGGCTGGAGCTGAATGCATAGGCTTTCTCAAGATAGTGACTAAAGGTTGGTGGACTGTTTCTATCTGGATTGGTCTACTATAAACATAATCATGGAACTTCAAACATGCAAACACAGTTTTCAAAAGCTCTTTCTCTATCTGGGCATGCTGCATCTCAGTTTAGATAAGAGTTCCCGATGCATAGACAACAGGTTCATCCTCTTGTAGAATGACTGTGCCAAGACCAAATTTCGAAGCATCACAGGAAAGTGTAACTGGTTTGTGAATATCTTATTATCAGAGAGTTGGTGGACTAGCAATTCTCTGTTTCAGGGCATCAAATGCTTGTTGATGTTGCTGTAACCAAGACCGTGATGCATCTTTGTGTGTCATCTCTTTAAGTGGTGTTGAAAGTTGGCTCAAGTATGGAATGAATTTGCCTAGATAGTTGGCCATGCCAAGAAAACATTGCAGGGCTTGAACATTGTCTGGTGCTGGCATCTCAAGAAAGGCTGTTTGCTTTGAAGGGTCTGGTCATAAGCCTGTACTTGTAAATATATGACCAACATAAGTAACTTCTTGTAGCCTGAATTTGCTTTTCTGTGGATTGAGCTTAAGATTCACTTGAAGTGCCCTTTCTAGAACTGTTCTGAGGTTTCTGTCATGTTCAGCTTCATCATGACCTCCTACTGGTATGTCATGTACTATGATATCACAAGGATACCCAGAAAAAAATTTGCTCCATTGCACGTTGAAAGATTTCACTTGCAGAATTTATCCCAAATGGCATTCTCAAAAATCTGTACCTGCCAAACAGAGTATTGAAAGTAGTTAGGAGTGAGGATTTTTGTCTAGCTGAATTTGCCTAAATGAACTCTTTGCATCTAAGAAAAAATAGTGGCATTTGGCATCAAGGCTGTGACTTCGACTGTGCGCATTGGATGTTGAGGTCTTTTTAGTGCTTTATTCAAATTGTGTGGAATGCATATTCTGATATCATCTGAACTTTTCTTATGATCTACCACCATGGAAGAGACCCATTCAGTTGGAGTTTCAGCCGGACAAATCACACATTGTCGCACCATTTTATCTAACTCTGCTTTGACTCTATTCTGCATGGCTGTTGGAACTTTGTGTGCTGGCCTGATAACTGGACTGACCTCTGGGTCTAACTTCATGGAGTACACAACTGGAAGTTTGCCTAGTTTGTCTTCAAAAAGATCAGCATAGGTAGAAAAAAATGTGCTGGGCAAAATTAGGTAATGGTCTTTTAAGCTAAAATGGTGGACTTCCTTGTTAAATGAAAGTCCCATTTTCAAACTGTCTCTGAGCCCTAATAATGACTGAACGTGCCTCTTGAACACACAAAATAATAAGTCGTATCTTCTTCCAGCAAAGTAACACGAAAGCACTACTGAGCCTTCAGTTTGAATTTCTTCACCTCCATAAGCAACAAGCTTTGCACACCTTGCCAAATCAAGCCTTAGAATGTTTTTTATGCCCCATTTCATATTGTGCAAAAAAGAAATAGTGCTGAGCAAGTTTTAACACCTGAAGTTCATTTTTGACCTGTTTTGCGAAGTTTGCACATTTTAGGGATGATCTGCTTGTCTATTCCTCTAGCTCTAAGCAGGTGCCTTTAGTTGTTTTAGCCAGATCGCCTCTACTTTCATGCCCTTTGGATATGCCATTTCTGACTCCATGTCCTTTAGACATGCCGCTTCTAACACTATGTCACTTGTTCATCGCGAACACATATAGCAAGAAGGCTGCAGTTTTTGTTTAGATGCTTTATTACATAGAAACGCATCGTAATAGCTAGCAGCATCATTAAATGTGAACAAACTGGTTAACAGACAGACTTTACATACATACATGATTACATCTCAACAGCTAACTACAAAATGGCAGTCAGGCTTGCACATGCTTAGTATTTATACACTTGTGCAAGCCTTTGGATAGTTTCTTAAAAGTATACACACACACTTTGATCTACAGACACCATTTACAAGGTGAAGGAGTTTCAATGGAAATCCATAGAGTATTCTCGGGCCCATTTCAGATACTGCGCTTTCATGGTCCTGCCAAAGCCTAGAGGCCTAACTGTTCCTCCAGTAATTGATGACCTGGAGGATACTCTACTAAAGCACGTTTGGAGTCATTTTCCTTCCCCTGCTCCCAGCAAACTGGACAAATTCTGCTAGATTCCGAATTCACACAAGTTTCTGTATAAGAATCCTCTGGGTGATCCAGATGTGGCATTTCTGGATTTTAACAAAGGGTCCTCTTCGGCTCCTTACAAGAACCCCATTCCCAATTACCAGGAGAGTAGAATTATCAGTTAAGCTGAGAAGAAAACATGTACGCCAGCTAACCTAGATTTCACAACCCTGAAGTACTAGTCCAGTATCTAAATTAGCAGAAGTTTATGTTTGAAAAGATGGCTAAAGGGATCACTAAACAGGCTCTGAAGCAAGAGATGCTGGAGTTATGTAGCCTCTTGCTGAGGGTTCCAAGTACTCCAAAAAGGTGTGGCTTTAATACAGTAGATGGCTTTTGTAGGGCAGCAGCCACTGGGTAAGTCGTCCATAGATATACCTGGCAGAGAACACGGCATCTGCCAGTTGGTATAAAATCAGAGGTCCACCCCATGCTGAGCATGTATTCAGAAGAATGACCTTAAAGGATAAAGACAATGCAGTCAGTCAGATAGTCTTTTCAGTCTTAGACACTTAAATTCAATAGAAATTGCACAGCGTGACCCTGCACTGTTTTACCCTAAAGAAGAGAGAAAAGCAAGCCTAGTAAGGGTAAAGATGTTCAGGTACAGAAAACAGTGGTAAAACTAAATCACATGAGAAGCCTAGGGGCTTGCAGGGCCATGACTCAGCCTTAGATACTCCCCTCCATAACCTTAAAAATCCCACTTCAACCCTCCCTAACCTCAGTTTGTGGCCTTTCTCCTCCTTGGAGGGCATCTTCAGTCTATCTGTAAAACAATAGGAAAGCATAAGCCAGGACCAGTGAGTGTTAAACATCCTGAGACTTGGATACAGGTTACATTTCAAAACAGAGACCAAGATTAGGGGTGGATATCTCTGCCTGCAGTCCCAAAATAACAAGTGACCTTGTCACCACTGCGGAAAGAAAATGCTAGACAAGCGGGACCATAGAGGAAGTACCAAAAAGCAAAGAGAATACAGAATTCTATTCCAGTCTCCTTATCTGTATTATGTGGCATTTCATATTCTCACGGTCCCATTAGAATGATAGCACAAGGAAACTGCAGTGGTGCCCAAGGAGCAGATGGGTGTCAGCAATCCCAGGCTTTTGAGGCCCACATATCAGTTATCCCATGTGTTAAAAAATATCCTGTTATGGTGGGACTTGCAGGTAAAACTTAATTTAGGAATGCCACACTCCAGACCACTCTTGATTCTAATTATAGAGCCCTCAGACTTTGCTTAAGGGGGGGGCCTTGTGAGAACTTTAAAAGTCAAGGCATGTGGGACTGGAACTTGAAAAACAAGTGCATAAATATAAAAGAAGTAATAGCTGTTTTAGCATTTGAGGTGTTCATACAGGTTTGAGCTCAGGGGGACCTCTAAATCCTAACAGAGATAGCAGTACTATGATGTAGTACATCAGCAAGCAAGGGTTACCTCTCTTACATTCTGTTAAGATTAACTGTGCAAGCATTTGAGGTGACCCAGAAGTCAGACTTGACCTTCAGGGCAGCCTACAATCCCCTCCCCTCCACACATGGATATTGAAAGGAGAAATTTTTCTGGATCTGGTTAACAAATGGGGTGAGCCAGAACTAGATCATTTTGCTTCCTCAGACAACAGCTGAGAGAGTTTTGCTTCAGACAGCAGCTCCAATAGCCTATATCCCTGAGCTGGGACAAATCTATTTCTTTGTACTTTTTGATTTGCTGTACTGTTGATCCACAGAGCTTTAGAAAAGATCAGGGGGGATAGATCAAAAGCCATATACCCCTGTTGGCACAGACAGCATTGGTTTTCCCTCCTGATAAGCTTAGCAAGGTCAGAACTAAAAATGCTGTCTCCGTTTGTGGATCTCCTGACATAGACAAGCCGAGTCTATAATCTGTGTAGCCTGATTACTCTAAAGCTGATAGCACAGTTGACCTAGCACTGATCTCATCCAGGCACATGCTTTCCAAGCAAGTGCTAAACTCTGAGGGAGGCTAGGGAAAACCTTATGCATGGAAATTTGTTATAGCTAAATTGAAAGGATTCTCTCTTCGGTGCCTATCCAGGAAATCAAAACAAAAATACAGCTTGAGAATCATTGATTCTGAATTAGCTATTAGATTTTTACAAAGGTGGCCTAGCGCAAGCCACCATAGATATCCATCTATTCTCAGCTGCCAGTAAAGCATTTCCTCAAGCAAGTGTTACATTGTGGATAGCCTAGAAGAGTAGAGAAGCTCACCCTGCTTCCGCACCCCTCCCAGAGCTCTTTTAAAAAACACTGTTCTCTGTGGCTATGATATCTGATGGGAGAATCTCAGGATTACTAGCTCTAATGAATGTTGAATGATTTTTGATTTTCTGCAAAGACATTGTCTGCACATACAGGTGAAATACAGTGACTGACATTTCTCTGAAACAAAGTCCATTTACCTGCCTGTGTTTTCCCTAATCCACAAACTGAGAGAGGGGACCATGCATTCTCTGGATGTATGTAGACAACCTGAGATTTTATTTAAACAGAGGGAAAGGTTTCAGAAAATCAAACACCTTTTTTGTTCTCTTTGTAAAAGGAATTGATGGGACGCATGTGAGCAAACAGTTGTATTCTAAGCAGTTGTTCCGCTACATTTCGGCCAGCACAGCATTCCTTGGTGGAGTAAATACCCAGTCCATGTCGGAAGCAGCTTATTTGGTCCATAATCCAAAACTTTTCTAATCACTAAAGTACAGTTGTTGCATCTAGAGCTAGGACAGGGGTTTCTGCTGCCATCCTTCAGGGTTTGCTCTCCTAGTGAGCACTGTTACAGCTAGCCACCTACTGGTCCAGTGTTCTGGCTTCAGGGTTTGCTCTCCTAGTGAGCACTGTTACAGCTAGTCGCCTATTGGTCCAGTGTTCCAGGAGTTATCCTGTTGATGAGGACTGCAGCAGTGAATAGCATGATGAAACTAAGTTGTATTTACTAACTTACCATAAAAGTTATAGATGTCCACATACTTTCACTGTTGCAGCCCATATTCCCTACTTTACCCCCCTCTTATCTAGCTCTAGGCATCCTGGAGTTAAGTCATCCTTCCTTCTTGTCTTGCTGATTTCCCAAGAAAGGAAGATTGGGGCCTTGTGTATGGGCCTTATTGCCTGAGATCTTCTCTCTTCTGAGTTCACTGGTGCCTTAGTTAGGTTGCTGGTCCACCTTTGCCCCAAAAAAAAAACAAAAAAAAAAAACTGGAGGTGGCATTTGCCATTGCTCGACTTATACAGCCAGCATGTTCACTTCCACGTGGAAAGGAATTGAAAAGCTTGGGCTGAATATCAGGCTACCTGCTATCAATTGAGAATTGTAATAATGAATATACTCAAATGTCTACAGTTATAATAGGTTCCTGATATGACTGTGATTTTTTTTTTTCCTGCTAGTACATTCAGATTGTGATTCTTGCCTCTTTCAGTGAAAGTCTTGCATTCGTGTTGCCCTACTTTGTGATGCAGAGAGATTGGGTCCATGACTGTGACCCAGATGACCTGAATTCATTTTGTGGTTTAAGCACTAACAGAGCCAGGATGGGATGGGAAGCGAGGGAAGGAAAGACACTGTTTTGGCTAGCTCATCCACCTGGGTAGATAGATTTGGTGGCTCTCCAGCTGTTGGCTCTGCCACTCCAGGGGTTAGGTAGAGGAAGGTCTTAGCAGCTAAGCCATCGTTGGTAGGATAAGTATGGCTACCACAGACAAGATTACAGTGGCTCATCAGAGACAATTGGGAGCATGTACTGTCCTGTTAGCTCCATAGTGATGTGAATGCCTATATCACTTCCAGGGAGATGGAGAAGGGGACATAGAATAGAAAAAAGACAGTCTTGCTGCAAACCACCCTTGTCCAGCTAAGGAGCAGTCAGGCTCTGGTGGCTGTACTCTGAGTGGGAATAAATGGCCAATGTAGCTTTTGCCCCAGTAGGGGATGTATATTGTTATATTCTTGTAGAACATCATGTTACATGTGGTAGTAGATCTGTTTTCAACATATGCCTGCTGATAAATGGTTTCAAGTCCCAACTTATCCAGTTCTGACAGTAAATTGTCCAATATTACCTTCTCCATTATTTTTCCACAACATGAAAGTAGACGTATGGGTCTGTATGACTCTGCGTTGGTCCTACTCCTCTTTCCCTTGAAGATCGGTTTAATAAGCACGTCATATTTATATGACCTAGAGAATAATAGATATAATGGTACCGTAAAATGTCCTTCTATTCTCATGTTGCAGTATTCCAAACTCTTGGTTTCCTTCCTTTGCTACCTGAACGTTCAGCTGGTATACAAAAGCTTCTAGTCACTGCTGGGTGCGTGGGATGTCTGACATTGGCTAAGGGAACGTGGGCCATAAAAGTGACGTCTGTACGCACCAGTCCTCAGAACTTCTGTGCCACCAGTCAGATGTCAGCTGTTCCTGCCGTACCAGCTGTCAGATGAACGTTAAGATAAGTACCCATTGGGGAAGTTTTGTTATTTGGGTCACTGCATGCCTTTGTGAGTTCATGTCATTCAGGAAGGGAAAGTTTCGGTGCGGTCGTCAGATCCCCCATAAAGATACCCACAAGCTTTGCTTTTTTTGTTTAGGGCCTGCGCACGACCATAAATCCTGCTCCATCTGCCAGGCCTTCATTCCGAAAACCCTGCTTAGCCGTCTGCATACGTTAAACATTTATGTTGAGAATCAGTGCCTCAAGCGCTTAGCTTTAGGTATGAAGGGGCCATCTGGTCAGCCCATCAAGCCACCCAAGAAAAAGACCAAAATCGCTAGGCCTGAATCCATAGCTGACACCTTCTCCATCTGACGTCCCTCCTGTGGCCGACAGCCTGGAGGAACGATTGGTTGCCACCGATATGGGTACAGCGGGTACCAGTGTGGAAGTCTCAGAACCCAGAGCGGAAGGCATGTCCGCGGAGGTTATGCAGACATTGGCTTCTGACTGCAAGGGGGAACCTCAGCTTGTACTGGCTGCGTGGACAGATCCCTCCACTACTTCGCAGGTTACTGATCCCAGGCCTACCTTGGCTCTGACGCCCTCTAGGCCTTCCTTTAAATAGAAAGAGAAAAGGAAATATGTTTCTCCCCCAGTAGAGAGCCAGCAAGATTGGCAGGCCTTTTCTCAGAATCTTTTCAAAGCCGTTATGGCTCTAAGGCCTACTACACCTTTAGCCTCCGCAGTGGCTCCTCCTGTGATGAGCCTTAAGCCTCAGGCCTTAGAGACTTCCCAGGCTGAAGCTGAGAAATCCACCGAGTCTTCCTCAGAGGATACTCTTTCATATATCTTCCAATTGCATCCCCCTTGACAATGCCTCCCCAGAGGGAAGAATCTGCAGTGGCAGATTCTCCATTTGAGGATCTCACCTTTTGGGAGACCATTGCAAAGATGAGGGAGCATTTATTTATTTATTTTACATTTGTTGACCAGGATAGTCTGACTGGATACATGTCCATTTTCAGCGGAGGCCCGGGGAGAAAAGCTCCAAGGTAGAACATACAGTAAAAATTGCAAAATGATTACAGGTTACACACAGTTTACAGGCTCCAGTTGTGCAAGCAGGTAATATAATCATACATTTTTAAAGCAGTGTTGACAAATTGACTAGGCAATGTAACATGATTACAGACTACAGATGAGGATCTAGTCGGGTTTTGAACAAGGACATAGCCAGTGAGTTTTAAAGTATAGCGTAAGGCTTTTTTTTAACTGAGTAAGAGAAGGTTCAAGAGTAAGATCAGCAGAAAGAGAGTTCCAAGTTTTGCCAACAGAGTTAGCAAACAGAGTCCCCAGCAGACTTGTTGATTTTGGATGTTTGAACCAGTAGTTTATTAGAAGAACAAAGTGACCTCAGGTTGCTATAAGGGATTATATTTTTAAATGCAGGCATATTGTCAGTGTGTTTGAGAACTTTATGAGCAATTATAAGCTGGTTGTACTGAAGTATGCTAGGCTATTCTAGCTACCCCAGAATATTTAGGGTGCAACAATGGTGGGTCCTTTACGCCATGCCTGTTGCAAATCGAGCAACATGGTTATAACAGCTGGAGAGTTTGCTAAGAGCAGATTTGTTCAAATTAATGAGTAGAGGGGTGGCATAGAGAAGAGTGGAGAGTAGATGGAAACGAGCAGTAGCAGTCCTAGCAAATGGAGTAAGGAAAGGTTTGATCTTATAGAGGGAGCCAAGTTTTTTGTTAATGGTTTTGATAATTTGATTGACATGGATATCAAATTTGAGGGTGTTGTCTGTTATGACTCCTAAGAGCTTGGTTTGCACATCTGGGGAGATAATTGTACCATTATTACATTTTATGGTGAAGAGTAGTGAGGAAGACTTACAAGTGGGGGAGAAAAGAAGCAAATTTGTTTTGTTAGGGTTTAATATCAGCTGACTGTTAGAGAGCCAGTTTTCAACTGTATTGAAAATATTCTGGGTTAATGTCATTAGATCTGTCAGGGGGTGGCTGAACAAGTCAAGGTGGCATCATCATATTGGATACAGGTAGCATTTGGGATGACAGTGGGAAGGTCATTAATAGAGAGAGAAAAGGAATCATTCTAGTATGGAGACACCTAGTGTGATGGGTAGATGAGTTGATAATTTGTCCTGCCATAGGATGGCTTGTTGTCTACCACACAGGTAAGATTGGAACCATTGAAGCGCACGGCTATTTAATGAGAATGCCTTAAGGATGTGCATGACTATTTGGTGGTTGACCATATCAAAGGTCTTGGAGAGAACTAAAAAGAGGGCTGAGGAAAGCTTGCTATTATTTCTGTTATGGTTCATGGTGTTAGAGAAGGATGGGAGGACTGAGGTGGTACTGTGGTGTGGCCTAAAACCGTGCTGAGAGTTAGCCAACAGCTTATTCTGGGTAAGATAATGCATAAGTTGTTTATAGACACAATTCTTCATAATTTTAGCCATTGGTGACAATAGCTAAGTTTGACCGTTCGAAGGAGTTGCCTCCTTTAAGGAGTGGTATTACATGAGATATTTTCGAAATGGAGGGGATGGTGGCTTCAGATAAGGTTCTGTTGATTATGATGGAGATGGGGTATGCTATGGCATCTGCTGCTTTTTGCAGATACTCTGGTGGTAGGAGATCAGCTGCTAGAGTAGTTTAATTTCTTAATTGGAGATCTGATAAGTGATGTAGAAACAGGCTGAAAGCTAAAGGAGAGTGGGGTATTGGCTGTGGCACATTTTGGGTTGGAGCAGCTGGGTGCCAGTTGGCTGGCTAGAAATTGGATAGTCTCTGTGAAGAAACTATTGAATGTATTTGCAATATCCTCTGGGAATTTATGGTTGGAAGCTGATGGAGTAGGAGTGGAGGACTGTCCTGGGTGAAGACGTTTGTTTATTCCCGCCCAAAGCTTTTGAGGTTTGTTGTGATGTTTTTGTTGAAGATGGTAGTAGAAGTTTTTTTTTTTGTCTAGTATAAGATTTTTTTGTGTGATTCCTTAGCTTTTGGTATCGGAGTTGATCTAGTGGGTCTTTTGTAGCACGCCATTTGTCCCACACCTTATTTCTAGCTATGATTTTAGATTTGGTCTTTTTTGAGAGCTACGGGGCAGTTTTTGTTTTGGTTCTAATGGAGCGAGCAGGAGCGTGAGAATCAAGAATAGTAAGGACTAGAATTAAAGTATGCTGCTGCATCATTCAATGAAAGGTGCTTTACGATTGACCAATTGCAAGCTGTAAGTTCATTTTGAAAAATGGTGGAGTTGAAGTTCTTATTATTTCTGATGGTTTTAAAGGTGGTCTGGTGGGGGTTGTCCACCTTCTGCTTGATAATGTATGTAAGTAAGTGGTCACTTAGTTCATCTGGGAGGGTCCCTGACTTGTACATGTAGGGGTGGGTGTTGATAAGTATCCAATCTAGGATATTGTCTTTGTTATTGGGTTTGCCTATCCTGGTGGTTGAGGATATGAGCTTCGTAAAAATGTGTAAGTTGACATGGGTTGTAGGAGATTCCGAGGAACAGGTGTTCCAATCAATGTAAAAATCTGCACGCACCATAGTTTCTTGAGGGTATGTACTGGATAACCAGTGGAGGAGGTTCTCTGGGGTGTTTGTATTATTACCTGGGGGAATGTAAACGCAGACCATGTTTATGCATTTGTTTTTGTTAATCTGTAGTTTGGTAATAAGAATTTCTGCATTATTAAATTGGGGTGGTTGTAGGGAGATCATATTAACATCTAGTGTATTTTTATAGAGTACAGCTACCCCACCACCCTTCTTAGTAGTATGATCTAGTCTAAGTATGTCGTACCCTGGTGGTATTACCTCATTGTCTTTAGTTGCCGATTTTAGCCAGGTCTCCCTAAGACATAATACATCGTGGGAGTAAACTGCTAAGAGGGCGTGCAGATTATTTACTTTATTGTTTATGCTTCTGATATTTAGTTGGCAGGTCAGGAGAGAATTTGGGGGCCTATTAGTCAGTGTTATGTTAGAAAGAATATTAGTTTGGGAACTGGAATCAGCAGGTGGGGATGGGCCAGAGTTTGGGTGGATGTCTCCATCCATTGTCAGGCTGTAATGTAAGCTAACTATGAGTTTCATAATTTTGTTTATAAATTTTTGGTAATGTTTAGTTTTGGGGCTGATATACCTGGGTCTAATTGGTTGGTAGTTTTTAGGAATGGTGGGGTCAGGCCTGTAGGGAATTATGAAGTGGTCAGTATTGTTTGATATTGATGTAATGATGGTTTGGGATTTTGGGTAGTGGAAACCTAGGTAGGGCTGCTTTTCATAGGTGCTGAAGAGATATGGAATGAATAACAGAGGTAACAGCGAAAATAGTAGCAGTATTTTGAGGGATGACAGTGCCTGGCTGGGGCATTATGTTGGAACTGTATTTGGAGCAGGAGTAAATTAAGAATACTAGGAAGATTAGTGGCAGGTACGGGGGTGGTTCTGGTTTCAAATGGGACTCCTCTAAGATTACAGAAGTTCAGAAAAGATATTAACTAATTCAGATGGACTCCCCTGCCCCTTCAGCTATACTGCCAGCATTTCTGGATGCATTTAATGCAGCATCACTCAATCCTGATTCTCAGCCTCCTGCACCTGAAGGCCTGACAGATTTTGCAAGGTCCATGAGGGAGCCAAATTCCTTAAGTGCCCAGCAGCAGACACTGACTCTGTTTCAGTGTCAACTGATAAGGCATCTAAACTCCTTCCTCCTCACTTCTCCCCACAGACAAAGACAGCAAGGCCATGGAATGCATTGAGAAGAAGGTTTACACTTTGTCTACCTTGGCATTCAGGGCAATAAATTGACAAACTCTTATGTCCAAATATGCCCTAGCCCTTTTAGAAAAAGCCACTAAACAACTGAGTGACATCCCAGACTCTCCTGCCAAAGCTCAGATATCCAGTCTTATATCCCTGTCCTCTCAGGGTACTAGGCATTCCTTTAAGTGTACCTACAGTGCTGCTGAAGCCTCTGCTAGATCAGTTCCATCTGTCTCTGTCCTGAGAAGATATTCCTGGCTAAGGTTACAGCCCCTACTTGATGATATCAGGGCAAAACTTTTGGATGCACCTCTGGACAGCTCTGCCTTCTTTTGGATAACGGTGGCTGAGTTATTCAAAACTCTGCAAGAAAAGTGGAAGGAATTACAAAACCTAAAGCACTTATTTGTGACTACCTACCATTCCTGCAAAACCCCCTAGACTCCATTCCCCTTTCCCAAAGTCTCTCTCACTGTCTCCGTTTGGAAAAACATCACCACAAACAGGTGGGTCTTATCCTTTATAGAGAAGGGTTATTTCATGACCTGGATTACAACTCCATCCTTGAAGGGTATTCCACAGCCTCCCAAGGAACAGCTCCCTTTATTTCAGTCAGTTATAGACAGCCTAATTTCCCAGGGAAGAATTCAACCTGTTCCTCTGATGGAGAAGGGAAAAGATTTCTACTCCAGGCTACTCCAGGAAAGATGGCCCCTGGAGACCAATCCTAGATTTTTCTGACCTCAGTCTCTTTCTGCAAGTGCCCACCTTTTGAATGCTCATTTTGCAAACCCTTTTCCCTTTAATTTTACCTCAGGGGTTCATGCCCCCCTTGGACATCAAAGATGCCTACCTACACATCCCTATAAGGACCAATTATAGGAGATACCTACACTTCTCTGTGGCCTCCTCACATTTTCAATTCTCGGTCTTGCCCTTCCGGCCTTTTGCTGCACCAAGGGTCTTTAGCAAGTGCCTGGCACCAGTATTTGCCTTCTGAAGGACTCGGGGGGATTTACATTTTCCTGTACATAGACGACCTTCTTTTTCAGGTGGACTGCACAGAATCCCTACAACACCATCTACAAACAGTAATTTCACTTCTGCAAGCACTGGGCTTCCAAATAAATTACCCCAAGTCTAACCTGACGCCTCTCAGGACCTATTATTCCTGGTGTGCAGGATAAGGATGGATTTCAAGAGGGCCTTCCTAGCACCTCAAAAGGTGGAAAGCTTAAGGCAGTACCCTGCTCACTGTCCTTCTGGCCACAGACTTGACTGCCAGGCAGTACCTCAGACTGGTCACATGGCATCGACCATTCCTATGTTGGCATTGGCTAGGCTCCACATGAGAACACTACAATGGTACCCAACATCTATATGGACTCAGCACTCTCATCTTCTACAGTACAAAATATACAGTGGTGGTTGAATCAGCTGAACTGCAACCCAGGAGTACCCTTACTGACTCCCTTGCCAGTACAGGAGATGTACACGGATGCCTCGGATCTGGGGTTGGGAGCAGCCATGGCTCCCTAAGAGTCCTGGGCACTTGGCTGGACTCCATCAAATAAGAGCACATCAGTATCAGAGTGATGAGAGCAATTATTTTGGCCCTAAAGGCCTTCCAACACCTGCTGAAACAAGGCCCACTAAAATTGTTCACAGACAACACTACAGTTCTGTGGTATGTGAACAAGCAGGAGGGAACAAAATCCTACTTGCTGTGCAGACTAGCTCTCCAAGAGTGGGGGCTTGCCACAAAACAGGGAGTCATGCTGCAGGCAATGTACATCCCTTCAGAACAGACTACGCAGGCAGACACCTTAAGCACGTCCATGTCACAGTCCCACAAATGGATGCTCCACAGAGATTTGTTCTTGGACATAGTCCACAAAAGGAATATACCTCAGATAGATCTGTTTGCCTTCTGTAGAAACAGACAGCTTGCATCGTTTTGCGCCAGGCTGCCCAGTACTCTGGTCTGGCCTTCTCAGTCTCTTGAAAGGGATGTTTCTGTATACATTTCTCCCCTTCCCACTACTTCAGACAGTCCTACTGAAAATTCAGGACGACAGACCAAAAATCTTGTTGGTGACTCCCTTTTGGCCAAGACAGCACTGTTTCCCCATCCTCCTGCATGTAGCCTGGGGCAGTCACCACAACTTACATCACACGGTGGACCTTCTCACACAGGACAAGGATTTCTAATCCATCCTCACTTAGTCTCTGAACCTCGCCCTGTGGGTGATAGAATTTTGATCCCTTACAGACACCTCTACAATGAAGATGTGCTCACAGTCCTCCATGTGGTGTTTACAAAGGCAGTTGGACCCTTTCCAGGGTGATGTCCCTTTGGCACAGTCCTACTGTGTGAACTCTTGCAGACAGGGTTGGCTTACTCCTCCATTAAAACCCACCTGGCTGCTGGTTTTGCTTGTCTGCCTCTGGATCCCCCTTTGACTTCCAGATTGCCTGCAAAGCTATTCCTAAAGGGAGTGCTGCATCTCAGCCCCCCCCCCCCCCAAAAAAAAATCCATCCCACCCCCCTGGGACCTGAATTATGTTTTGAGAAGCTCACGGAGGCCCTCTTTGAACCAGGCTTCTCTGAAACACTGCACTTGGAAAACAGTAATCCTAGTGGCCTTGACATCAGCTAGAAGAGTGTCTGAGTTACAGGCTCTCATGGTCATTCCCCTTTGCTTTATCTTCTACAAAGACAGGCTAACCCTTAGGACCAACCCATCCTTCATGCCCAGGGTGGTCAATGAGCTATCCGTAAACCAAACTATTCAGCTTCCTACCATTTTTACCCATCCTCAGAGTGACAGAGAGAGTTTTACAGTCCCTTGATGTGCACAGACAGCTTAGGTTCTACCTAGACAAGGTCAAATCTATCAGAAAATCTGACCAATTGTTTGTCTCCTTTCACCCCAGGGCCCTGGGGAAAGCAGTGACAAAACAGGCAGTTTCAGCCTGGATTTCCAAAGCACATTCCTTCTGCTATGCACACCATGGGAAATCCTTGGGGTCCAAAGTTATAGCACACTGCACTTGGGCTATCGCTTCATCTGGAGCTTTTTTTAAGGGATTGGACACTGCCACCATTTTAGAGGTAGCTACAGTGACATCTGTCCACATCTTTACCAAACATTACAAATTGGACTAAATATCCAAATTCAGGGCTGGATTTGCCAGGGCAGTCCTCCATGGATTTATAGAGAATAGTTCCAAGCCACCATCCTCTTCTTCCCAGTGCGCTTTGGCACTCACCCAAGAGTTTGGAATACTGCAACATGAGAATAGAAGAACATAGAATAGTTGTGTAAAATCTTACCATAACCATTTATGTCCTTCGCTTCCATGTTGCAGCATTCCTTCCCTCCCAACTTCCCCTTTTCCCTTAAACGGTCCCTTCTTGGATGGCACTGTACTTGCTCAGTTGTTCCTGGGACTGGGGTCCAACTGGGGTGCTCAGTTCTGAGGACTGATGCATGCACGCATCACTTTTATGGCCCACGTTCCCGTAGCCAATGTCAGATGTCCTATGCACCTAGGAGTGACTAGAAGCTTTTGTATACTGGCTGGACGTTCGGGTAGCAAGAGAGGTAAACCCAAGAGTTTGGAATACTGCAACATGGAAGAGGACATCTATGGTTACGGTAAGATTTTACACAAGTATTTTTTCTTGCTGAAGTGTTTCAGGTCATTGTTACTAATTCCGTCTCCTCCCTGTGCTTTGTTTGGAACCAGTTTGTGGAGTTCATTTTCAATATAATCTAATATTCCAGTATCTGCGGTTACCTGATGTCATTAGAGTGACTTATCACCCCTTTTTTGGAGCCACATAAGATTTTGTAAATATATCTATAATCTTTTGTGTCTGAGAATAAATTTTAGAATCTTCAGAGTTTATCAATTTGTGTCTACTCCTTCCATGTCTTCTGTACCTATAAAAAGGTTTCCTATTATACTCAATATCTTTATATAAAATTTCTTCAAGTTTTTCTTCATCTTATCTCACACTATGCTTAAGCTGCTTCTCCACCTTGTTTTTCAGTTTTCAAAGTTGTAGTTCAACCTCTCTCCCATTTTTTTATATTTTTTCTCTCACCTTAATCAGATATCTTCTTATGGAAATGTATCCCCCTGATGATGTATGCCTAGATCCTGATGTTAAACATTTTTTTGATTGTTTTGCACTCGAAACAATTTCTCTTTCAAAACTTTCCACATTCCATCTGCAGTTTTTCCACTGAACACCTCAATCCAGTTAGTTTTGCATAGTGACCTTTTGCTTCCATATAATCTGTAGTTAACCTTCTGTGCATCTGTTTAGATTTCAGGATAGGGAACCTATGTCAGGGACTATTATGCCTTCTATGAGTCAGCCGTTTTCCATGGAGATTCCCAAGAAAAGGGAAAACCTTCCAGTCTTTTGTTTCTGTTTCTATGTACATAGAAGATTTCCTATGATTTGTTAAGGATCTGTTTATTACTTCTTCCTTGCCTTCTTGTTCAGACAAGAAATAGTTGGATCTCTTTCTGACTTGGCTCTTTAGTCCAAAGAACAGGTGATGCAGAAGTTTATGGTTACACTAAAGGAACATTTTCGCAATCTGAATATTTTATTCTGGGAAAAGTATACTTTCGTGTTTCGCTTTTGACTATTCTTTTTTTTTTTTTTTTCTTCTGACTTATCTAATAGGTTCGTAGGTTAGTACTAGGCTAACTGCCCTTGCGAGCCATTTTAAGACTAGCCAATTATCCCTTCTGAGACCCAAACCCTGTATCTTTTGTTTGTAAGGCAAACACCTTAACCATTAGGCCACACTCACGAAAGTGAAAGTGATTTTTCAGTGGGAGCAGAGTAAACATCGTGTGGCACTTAAAATGTGTTATGTTTTGTTACACTTGGATATGCCCGATTTTGCAGATTTTCCTCCTGTGTTGCCTTCCTTACAGAATGTTTTTCTTACTGAGTGTAGATGACCTGTTGTTGTTACGCCCCTAACAAGTGTTACAAGTTATACACAAGGTATCTCAGACTTCTAAGAATTTAAAATTAGAAGAACAGGTCACACTCTTAGCTGGATGATGTATTTTATTTAGCGCTTTCGTCAGTTAATAAAACAATGACTTCTTCAGAATATTGTAACACACTTTACATCCACCTTATATATTATCATGTATTTAATCAGTTAAGTCAATTAACTTATCCCAACCTCCAAAAAGATTCTTAAAAACATTTTTAAAGCCATACCCCCATTAAATGATTACTGATATTAAGCTGCATTACAAAAAGTACAAAACCCTGTTTTTGATATATATGCACACATTCCTTAAAAGCAATTCATATAAAAAATATTTTTTTTCTACAATTAAGGAAATTTCATTAAAAAACTAAGTGAATAACCAAACAAGATATGAGACAGAATAACAAATATATGCATGAACTATACATATTTTTTATATTACAAATGGTAGTCTGATTTTAACTTGAGGTAACTAGATAGAGAAACTACCTCATTCAATCCAGGGGGGCTCGTGGCATTGACCCTTAGTTGCCACATAATTTCCTTCAACTCTAGGACTAGATCATTAGGTCCCCCCTCTCATTATATTCAAGATGTTCAAGTTTTGTGAATTTAAAATAATGCTCTGGAAATTTAGTAATGTGCTTGGCAAGGGCGTTATTGACGTTCTCCTTCCCAATGTCATACATATGCTGATATATACGCAATTTGAAGGAGTTTTTTGTCTTACCAATGTAAAATCTATTGCAGATTGGATATAGTGCAATATAGACTACATTTTTGGTACCACAGTTATTTCTGTGCAGTGATTTCACTATACCGTACCCAGGAATGTTCACTCTGTCACCCTCTAGGATGAATTTACACTGCGAACAATGTCTGCATTTCCTGGTGTGTCCACTAGTGTGAGATCCTACCCTCAACGTGTTCCTTTCTAACATATTCTTAAGACTAATGTCTTTTTTGTACACTACTAATGGTTTACTACCCATTACATTACCTAGTTGTTCATCATGTTGTAGGATAAACCATTTCTTGAAAAGGACTTCCCTAAATAGGGAATACTGTGGGGTATATGTCAGGATCATAGCTTTCTTATACACACCATGGTTGCTGTCCTTACCATCCATGACTGCACCTTGTGTACCACCTCCATTGCCAAGACCCAACAATGGAAAAAAATGTCCTGATATTCTTTTTTGAGTAACTTCTTCCAGTATAGGTTTCACAAATCCCTGCAGGTATGCCCTTTTTTCCAACATACACAACAATATATCTCTTTCATCATAAAATGTATCTAACTCTCTGACCATTCTTGCAAGCCTTAAACCCTGCCCCTTGACTAGGGACCTTTTTTGATGCAGGAGGTGGCCGCTATTAAAATGGAGTAGAGTGTTAGAGTACGTTGGTTTCCTATAAATGGTAGATGTATACTTTTTAAATTCTTTATTTTTCTTAATCTGGTTGTCATAAGTAACTAATACTGTTTCTGTTCATCTCAATAATAAATCTTAAGGAGGTGCTGGTATTCAAATAAGAAAAAAATTCATACAGTTGGCCTTCACTACCTCCCCACAGAATAAGTATATCATCCAGGTATCTGCCGTAAATTGTACACCTACTATAACCATCAAAGGGGAACACCTTAGTCAACTCCCATTGGGCCAAGACAATGTTTGCAAAGACAGGTGCACATACTGCCCCCATGGGCAACCCCTGTCGTTTACCTAAACAATTGCTCTTTAAACAGAATGTAATTGTTTTCAAGGTCCAGCTCTATTAATGTCCTAAGTGCAAGTATTCTAGAGTGTGTATATTGTGAATTCTTGCACAGATAATCATAAAACAGTTCTACTCCCTCAGAGTGCGGTATAACATTGAAGAGATCCTTCACGTCAACTGTAACCAGAATCATATCATCCCTATACAAATCCTGGTTTAGTTTTTTAAGACAGTCCCAGTAGTCCTTGATAATATGTGGGAACCCACTAAGGCTGTTCTTTCAACAAAAATCCAGAAACTTGGCAATTGTCAGGGTTTTAGAGGCCTTAGTATCCACAATAGGCCTTAAGGGAGGGTTGATGGCATTTTTGTGGATCTTGGGGATGCCAGATATGGTTGGAATTCTTGGATTTTCCTGTACCATAAAATCATATTCTTCTTTAGTGATTTGGTTGTTAAGTAACAGCTCATATAGAGTGGCATCTATCTTTCTGTATGCTATCTTTAATTCATTCACTGAAACTTGTTCAAATCCATCCCCATATAATAATGACCTGTTGTCTGAGATGCTATTAAGTAGATTTTCTTCATCTTTAGTTAAATTACTTTCACCTCTAGAGTGCTTACAAATGTCCCTGAAATCATTTACACACATCATCTCAAATAATTGTATGCTGGGATGTAGGGGGGATTATACACACTGGCTTTTTTACATACTGGCACAGGGTGGTTGCCTTTACCACTATTTAAAACCATACTCAAATTAAGCTTCCTAATGTACACAGTCAGTTCGAGTAAAGTTCTATCAATTCTGGCTTTGTTCATGGGCACAAAGTTTAACCATTTTCAAACAAATTCGCCAATTCCACAGTGACCTGAGTGTTAGATAAATTGTATATTTTAAAATTGTGGTGTATGTTGCTAATAATGTTATTTGTCTCTGTACCTACAAGTTCCCAGCATTGTTCCTGGCTCTCCCCCTCCCCATATTCCCATAAGTTCCTCTCCCCCGTCCACGGCCATTCCAGGAATTTCTGCTGTGAGACCAATTGTTGTTGTAATTGTGCTGGAGATTCCTGATGCTCTCTGACCTCCTGGGGGGGGGGGTTCCTAAAGGGACATTGTCATAATTGTTGCTATCCTCTAGGTATTCTTCCACTGTGTCCCTTACTTCACCCTCATGAGCAGAACCTTCAACTATTAATTCTATCTGAGCGGAGTTAGACCCTGTACTGCCCTTTGGTGTGGGGTATGCCTGCCCTTGCTCATATTGCTTTCTGTCGCTTTCTAATTTTTTGCATTTTTTATCAATAATAGCAGCAATATTTTTTATCTACATTCACAAATATAGCTTTGTAATCCTTTATTTTAAAAGAAAAACACAAATCCTTTTTGATTTGTTCATCCAATCTGTTGACAGCTTCTTTTAGTACATTAAACTTTTTATCATTGTCTTTTAATAATAACTGCAACGACTCAACCTTGGCAGTTAAATAAGGCAATAAGTCCTTATGAAGCTCTGAGCCATTAACCAGCCCATTCGGATACTTCCAACAACTTAGTCCCTTTGGTATCTGTTGCCGTTTCAAACATTCCCATAAATAATGGTTTTCCACCTGTAATTTTCTCAATCTAAATACATCTTTTTCCAAAACTTTTAATTTTTGATCAACAGTACCTTCTATGATTTGTTCAGGTGGAAAACCAAATTCACAATGTCCTTCCTTATTCAACCAGTCCGTGATGTTGAAGCCCTGTTATGGATCCTCTCTGTTGTTGGAATCGCTTCGTTAAAAATGTTTTTAAAAATGTTTTTGGAGGTTGGGATAAGTTAATTGACTTAATTGATTAAATACATGGTAGTATGTAAGGTGGATGTAAAGTGTGTTACAACATTCTGAAGAAGTCATTGTTGTATTAACTGACGAAAACGCTAAATAAAATACATCATCCAGCTAAAAGTGTGACCTGTTCTGCTAATTTTACTTTGAGTATTTTGTGGGTTTTTACTTCTTTGTTTTCTTATCATATGCAGACACAGCAGTGAGTTGTCTATCTAAAACTGCTTCTGCTGAGCACATTGCTACTGCTAACCGCATTTTCTCTGTGTAATATTGGAAAGCATTGGATAAGTTGGGGGAAGAAAATGTATATTTCTAGTACCTTAGCATCCAGGATTTTAAACTGTTTTGTGAGCATACAGAAGTTAGATAAGTATATTTTAGAGTGCTGTTGATGCCAGTGTTCGATAGGAACTGCTGGTTCATAGTTAGTATTAGCTTGGTTTCATTCTCAAAACTTTCCTGAAAATATTAAGATTGGTGTTTTAAATTCCCCATTATATAAGGTAAGTACACGCATATATGCATTGTGTATGCATTTGTGTGTAGATATATATATATATATATATATATATATATATATATATATATATATATATATATATATATATAATATGGCTGATTGTACATTCTGTGTGTGTGTGTATCTGTGTGTGTAAAGTACATGTATGGTCTGTCTTCCAAGTACTTTTGCTGATAGTCCAGGTTTTGGCTAATGGTGCCTGCTTTGGATTAATCCACTGTTAGGTTTAAGGACAAATGAAATAAGTAGTTTCCTTACTTGTATCCAGTTGATTCTTAACAGGCGAACAACTTGATTTAATCTGTAGTATTTTTAAGAGAATTATAATCTTTGTTTCTACAGATCATAGTTCAGATTTTGGTGTAAAGATGAATTTGGAATTAGAGAAGACTGAACGCTTAAATGCCAGCTTTTTGGAATATCTTTGCCAACGAGGGATTACATTATATGATGATGTGGGTAATACAGGACAACCCAGAAGTACCACTGAGGTGCTTTCACCGGAATTGCAGGTTTGTTGACTTTGTGTGCATTTATTTTGGCTTTTGTGTTAATTTAGAAAATCATGCGTTGTATCAAGCATCTCCCTCTTTTATTGACATTATTTTCTTATAAAAAAGAGCAGGACTACTACTATAGAGAAACCATTTTCTTTGTGTTAGACTGTTCAACAGTTACAATACATTAATTCATTGTGCTAATGAAGAAAAAATTAGTTTAATATTAATTATTTTGTTGTTCAAGGGGATTTGTTTGATCTAATTCTGGATGTTACGATAATTTTCTGGTGTGAGCTGATATTTGATGCCTATAACCCACCCATCCCCGTATCCTCTAAGTTTATTTCTCACCTTAGTCCCACCCTCACAAGCATAATACCAATCTATAACCGCTTCCTCCCACCAAAACCTACCTACCCAATAACAATAAAATAAAATCCTCCAAAGCTAGTTACGAAAACAAAATCGCCACTGATTCTGAAGACGACCACAAAGCATTCTATAACTATGTCAAGAATCTGTGGCAACACTCAGATCTCCTTTGAGTTACAGCACAATGGCACTAAACATACAGACCCAAATGATGTTGCCAACATCCTGGCAGATAGGTTCAATGCTAACTTTACCCCCCTCTCACCCCCTAAAGAGCCCATCTCTATACCGGAAGAATGCAAAGTTCCTGTAATCACGGCTGCATAGGTAAAAACCACACTCTCCAAAACCAAGAACACAACATCCATGGGACCAGACAACATCCCAGGCTACGTTCTACATGAACTACAGAATGAACTGGCACCCCACCTAAGTACCATGTTCAGTCATAGCCTCACCTCAGGCTTTGTGCTTGCTGAATGATGCACAGCAACGGTTGTCCCACTCCACAAGGGGGGAGCCACCACGGACCCCGGGAACTACCGCCCCATTAGCCTGACGAGCCTGGTCTGCAAGGCCATGGAACGTATCATCATGGAACTTATAAACAAAGATATTGGTAATCACCAAACTTTGGATCCCACGCAGTTCGGGTTTGTAAAAGGCAGATCATGTCTCCTAAGCCTGATAGACTTCTTTGAAGCAGTCACCAAAGCCGTAGACAAGGGTAAGGTGGTTCACACAGCCTATCTAGATCTTGCCAAGGCTTTTGACACCATCCCCCACTCTGGAATTATAGATAAACTCACTAAACTAGGTATAAATCCCTATGTCACAAGATGGGTTCCCAACTGGCTCACTGACATAACCCACACTGTGAAAGTAACAGACTCCAAATAGGACTTCAGACCAGTGATAAGTGGAGTACCACAGGGTTCAGTCCTGGGACCTCTCCTGTTTGGTATCTACTTCTCTGAAGTACAGGCTAACACAGGAGGTCTTTGGCTAACAAAGTTCGCAGATGACTGCAAACTAGGTGCCATAATCAAAACTCCTAACGATGTGGACATCCTTCAAAAAGTCCTCAATGTAACAGATGCCTGGTGTCAAAGCCATGGCCTCAAGCTCAATGCCAAAAAGTGCATTGTCACCCCCTTTGGTAAAAACTCTGTACCCATGAACTACAACATAGGCGGTAGTATACTTAAGACTGAAAGTGTGATAAGGGACCTTGGGACACAGGTGGACAGTAGTCTCTCCTTTGATAATCACATCGCCACAGTAATCAGGAAATCCTTCCACGTGGCACACCTCATCACAAAAGGTTTCTCATTCAGAAAAAAAGAGGTCATTGTTCCCCTCTACTCATCACTCATTAGACCCATTATAGAGTACAATGCCCCTTTTGGTATGTACCTCACAAGACATCTACAACAACTGGAAAGGCCGCAGAAATACCTCACAAAGAAGATTACCGGCCTCAAACAGATGCCCTACGCAGACCGTCTCAAAAAACTCCACCTTTACTTTGTCGCATATCGCCTACTCAGATATGATCTCTTCTTAACATACAAAGCTATGTCAAACCCAGAGCTGTTGGACATGTTCCACTTAAAGAAATCCCAATCCCTCCGAGCTACACGCTGTAGGGAACTAAACCTTGTCACCACATTAAACAGAACATGCCGGAGGGATAGATTCCTGTCCCAGAAACTTCCCTTGCCTCCTGCTCCTGTTAAACCTGATAGGTACTATAGGGTGCCCAAGCTCATAAGTATTTGTTTAAGAGTCCTAGGCGGACCCAGAAACTGTTTCTCAGGGGCCTAAAGGTGTTAAAGCCTCTGTGGTTAAGAATCCTGTTCCCACTGACAAAGAGGCAAGGGCGTTAGATAGGTGTGGTAAGAAAGTGTATACTTCTTCCACTCTAGCCATGAGAGCATTGAATTGTCAGTTTCACATGCTGAAATATCAAAATTATCTCCTTTCACAATTAAAATCTAAGGTGGATGCTTTGGCGGAAGGTATTGATTGTAAAGAATTGCTGGATTTAGTTTATGTGTCTGAACAAGTGGGCAAGCATTCTTTGCAATGTGGTTTTGATGCTGTGCAGGCCTCCTCGAGGGTGGCTGCCACTAGTTCTGTTCTTCGCAGGCATGCCTGGTTGAGGGATCAAAATTTGGCTGAGCATGTTAAGACAAGGATTTTGGATGCTCCTTTACAGTCTGATGTGTTGTTTGGTTCACCTGTGGAAGCAGTTTTAAAGAAAATGGAGGACAAAGCTAAGTCTATGCAAACTGTTAAAGATTTTTGCAGGTACAGCCACCAAGTTTAGTAGAAATTGGCCTGCTAAGGGGTGGACATATCCTGCTTATGATTCCCAGTCTAGGGGTAGGTCTAGACGTGGTAGGGGCAGGGCCCAAGGTTCTTTTAGGCCTAGAACAGGAGTTCACCTGCTCAGACTTCTGGTGAGGGCAGGGGTCAGTCCTTTCAGAACAGACCCAATGACCTGCCTTTTCAGCTGCCAGTAGATTCTCGCCTGGCAGCTCCTTTGGAAGGACGACTGTCTCTTTTCAAGAATATTGGGATTTAATTACTCAAGACAGATGGGTGTTGGACATCATTCACCACGGTTACAGATTTTATTTCCATACAATGCCCCTTTCACAGGCATGCCAGACGCTCCTCCTCCACAAAGAAAAGAGGCTCACAAGCAAGTTTCTCAGTTACTCCAAATGGGGCCATTCAGCCAGTCCCTGTATCAGAAAGGGCCTAGGATTTTATTCTCGATGTTCCTAGTACCACAGAAGGGGTACACGTGGAGACCACTTTTGGATTTATCTCTCCTCAACACTTATCTGACATTCCCAAGTTCAAGATGTTGACGTTACAACAGCTTTTACCCCTGCTGGGCAAAGATCACTGGATGGTAACTTTAGATCTCAAGGAAGCTTACCTTCATGTGCCTATCAGGCTAAGATACAGGAAGTATCTGCGGTTTCGAGCTGGAGATTCTCATTATCAGTTCTCTGCATTGCCCTTTGGCTTATCTACTGCGCCCAGAGTATTCACAAAGGTTCTGGCTCCAGTGATAGCTTACTTCAGGCTACAAGGACTTCAAATCTATCCTTATTTAGACAATTGCCTGATTCTGGCTCAAGAAAAGGAAGACCTTCAACATCTGGAATATGTTATAGCAGTGCTAAGATGCCTAGGGTATTCTGTGAACGAAATAAAGTCCAGTCTAGTACCCTCTCAAAACATGTGCTTTCTGGGTGTGAGACTGCATACAGCAGCCCAGATGGCCTTTTTAACCCCGGACAAACAAAAGAGTCTATCACTTTACTTCCATCAACTATCTCATCAGTCCGTGCTGACTGCAAAGACAGTCCTTCAAGCATTAGGGTTCATGGCATCTTGTATTCTGGTGCTTCCCAATGCCAAACTGCATATGAGGAAGTTACAATGGTATCTCAAAAATGTATGGACACAGCACTGCCAGGATTTAGACACTGTCATTCAATTAATACCTTGCCTCCAAAGAGAATTTTTGTGGTGGGCTCAGGAATGTCACCTAAACAAGGGACTCTCTGTGACCCAGCCAGAGGCGAGTCAGATTTTACCGACAGCTGCCTCGGACATTGCTTGGGGAGCTCATCTACATGGAAAGTGGATACAAGACAAGTGGCCTGCCAGACTACAGCATCTACATATCAACATGAAGGAGATGTTAGCAGTCCAGTTCGCATTACTGGCTTTCAAGGAGTTACTTCTTCCAGGGCAGGTGTTGATTCTAACAGACAACACAACTGTCATGTGGCACTTCAACAAACAAGGGGGAACACATTCTTATCCTCTATGCAGGCAAGCAATGATTTTATGGGAGACTGCACGCTTGCACCTAACTCTTCAGGTAAGGTTTCTGCCAGGAGCACAGCACTCCTTAGCAGATGTGTTAAGCAGACAAATCATGGATCCCCACAAGTGGAAACTGGATCTTCATGTATTTCAGAAATTGACAGTGTCAGGGGGAACTCCAGACATAGATCTGTTCGCTTCTCCACTAAACCACCAGCTGCCACAGTTTTGCACAAAGGGTTTCATCACACAACTTGGAAAGTGGATGCTCTTCTTCCAAAGGTACTATTAAAGGTCAGACAGGACAGGCCAAGGATGATTTTGATAGCTCCAGCTTGGCCTCGGCAACACTGGTACCCTCTACTACGGAGTCTGGTAAAGAAGCCTCCATGGCCTTTCCCTTTGATTCCACATCTGTTATACCAGCAGGACGGTTATCTGCTCCATGTCAAGCTTCACTCTCTTCATCTGACAGCCTGACATATTCTGTGTTGAAACACAGCAGGTCTCAACTTCCTCAACAAGTTTTAAATGTGATTATGGAAGCTAGAAGACCTAGTACAAGGAAAGTGTACGCAGCTAAATGGAAGAGTTTTTTATCTTGGAGTAAAGCAAAGAATTTGGAGATTTCTGAGCCTAACTTGAGTATGGCTCTTCAATATCTTACTGAGTTACTGGACAAGGGTCTGTCCTTCTCTTCCATTAAGATTCATGCTGCAGCAATCTCAGCTCACTATGATTGTGACCCACCATTGTTTTCGCATCCTTTGTTCAAGCAGTTTCTTAGAGGGGCAAAGAATATAAGACCCCCACGTAGAGCTCCTACTCCTGCCTGGGATCTCAATTTTGTGTTGGAAAAACTTACTCTACAACCTTTTGAGCCTGCGGCTACTGCTGAATTGAAATATTTGTCATGGAAGACTGCTTTTTTGTTGGCTATTACTTCTGCAAGACGGTGTCTGAGTTGCAGGCCCTTATGGCAGTCGAGCCCGTTTTGATTTTCCATAAGGATAGGGTATCATTACGTACTAATCCTTCCTTTATGCCTAAAGTGGTTTCTAGTGTGGCTTTAAACCAAACTATTCATTTGCCTACTTTTTATGCAGACCCCCAAAATAAAGGGGAAAAGATTTTGCATACTTTGGATGTACACAGGCAATTGCGTTATTACTTAAGCAGGACTAAGGATTTTAGGCAGTCTCAGCAGTTGTTTGTTTCTTTTGCTTTGAGTTCAAGAGGGCAAGCCTGTGTCAAAACAAACTATTTCTAGGTGGATTGGCTTTTGCATTGCATTTTGTTATTCCCATCATGGCAAGGAAATTCCTGCTGGGATCAGGCCTCATTCCACTAGGGCTACTGCCACTTCAACAGCATTTCTACGGGGGGTGGCAACTAAGGATATTTTGGAAGCAGCTACTTGGAGTTCAGTGCATACTTTCTCTAAGCATTATCACCTTCCTATCTACTCTAAGTCTAGGGCTGGTTTTGCCACAGCTATTTTGCAAGGCATGTTGTCAGCTCCTGCTTCTTTATGATTTGCCAGCCTCCCTTACCTCTGCTTTGGGATTCTACCCAATAGTAAGGACTGCAGCAATGGAAAACTTAAGAACATAGTACAGTTTTGTACCTACCATAAATGTAGATGTTCGAGGATTCCATTGTTGCAGTCCAATTTACCCTCCCTCCTTCCCCTCTGTGTTTAGGGGTGGTTGTGTAGGTGAGTTTACCTGCTTATATTTTTGTATATATTATTCATGTTTTGGTGCAGGTATTTTGGGCCTTGTCTTTTTAGGGTCTTCTGACATCTGGGGCAAGAAAAGACTGAGGATATGACGCCGGTCATGCGCATTAGTACCCTGACGTACTGACGTCAGTCTAATGCGCCCTGACCGACGTCAGCCTTATACTCTGGTATTCGGGCCGACTGGATGCGGACTATACCCAATAGTAAGGACTGCAGCAATGGAATCCTCGAACATCTACATTTATGGTAGGTACAAAACTGTACTTTTCCTTACTTGTATCCAGTTGATTCTTAACAGGCGAACAACTTGATTTAATCTGTAGTATTTTTAAGAGAATTATAATCTTTGTTTCTACAGATCATAGTTCAGATTTTGGTGTAAAGATGAATTTGGAATTAGAGAAGACTGAACGCTTAAATGCCAGCTTTTTGGAATATCTTTGCCAACGAGGGATTACATTATATGATGATGTGGGTAATACAGGACAACCCAGAAATACCACTGAGGTGCTTTCACCGGAATTGCAGGTTTGTTGACTTTGTGTGCATTTATTTTGGCTTTTGTGTTCATTTAGAAAATCATGCGTTGTATCAAGCATCTCCCTCTTTTATTGACATTATTTTCTTATAAAAAAGAGCAGGGCTACTACTATAGAGAAACCGTTTTCTTTGTGTTAGACTGTTCAACAGTTACAATACATTAATTCATTGTGCTAATGAAGAAAAAATTAGTTTAATATTAATTATTTTGTTGTTCAAGGGGATTTGTTTGATCTAATTCTGGATGTTACGATAATTTTCTGGTGTGAGCTGATATTTGATGCTTATAACCAACCCATCCCCGTATCCTCTAAGTTTATTTCTCACCTTAGTCCCACCCTCACAAGCATAATACCAATCTATAACCGCTTCCTCCCACCAAAACCTACCTACCCAATAACAATAAAATAAAATCCTCCAAAGCTACTTACGAAAACAAAATCGCCACTGATTCTGAAGACAACCACAAAGCATTCTATAGCTATGTCAAGAATCTCAGTGGCAACACTCAGATCTGCTTTGAGTTACAGCACAATGGCACTAAATATACAGACCCAAATGATATTGTCAACATCCTGGCAGATAGGTTCAATGCTAACTTTACCCCCCTCTCACCCCCTAAAGAGCCCATCTCTATACCGGAAGAATGCAAAGTTCCTGTAATCACGGCTGCATAGGTAAAAACCACACTCTCCAAAACCAAGAACACAACATCCATGGGACCAGACAACATCCCAGGCTATGTTCTACATGAACTACAGAATGAACTGGCACCCCACCTAAGTACCATGTTCAGTCATAGCCTCACCTCAGGCTTTGTGCTTGCTGAATGGCGCACAGCAACGGTTGTCCCACTCCACAAGGGGGGAGCCACCACGGACCCCGGGAACTACCGCCCCATTAGCCTGACGAGCCTGGTCTGCAAGGCCATGGAACGTATCATCATGGAACTTATAAACAAAGATATTGGTAATCTCCAAACTTTGAATCCCACGCAGTTCGGGTTTGTAAAAGGCAGATCATGTCTCCTAAGCCTGATAGACTTCTTTGAAGCAGTCACCAAAGCCGTAGACAAGGGTAAGGTGGTTCACACAGCCTATCTAGATCTTGCCAAGGCTTTTGACACCATCCCAAACTCTGGAATTATAGATAAACTCACTAAACTACGTATAAATCCCTATGTCACAAGATGGGTTCCCAACTGGCTCACTGACAGAACCCACACTGTGAAAGTAGCAAACTCCAAATCGGACTTCAGACCAGTGATAAGTGGAGTACCACAAAGTTCAGTCCTGGGTCCTCTCCTGTTTGGTATCTACTTCTCTGAAGTACAGGCTAACACAGAAGGTCTTTGGCTAACGAAGTTCGCAGATGACTGCAAACTAGGTGCCATAATCGAAACTCCTAACGATGTGGACATCTTACAAAAGGTCCTCAATGAAACAGATGCCTGGTGTCAAAGCCATGGCCTCAAGCTCAATGCCAAAAAGTGCATTGTCACCCCCCTTTTGTAAAAACTCTGTACCCATGAACTACAACATAGGCGGTAGTATACTTAACACTGAAAGTGTGATAAGAGACCTTGGGACACAGGTGGACAGTAGTCTCTCCTTTGATAATCACATCGCCACAGTAGTCAGGAAATCCTTCCACGTGGCACACCTCATCACAAAAGGTTTCTCATTCAGAAAAAAAGAGGTCATTGTTCCCCTCTACTCATCACTCATTAGACCCATTATAGAGTACAATGCCCCTTTTGGTATGTACCTCACAAGACATCTACAACAACTGGAAAGGCCGCAGAAATACCTCACAAAGAAGATTACCAGCCTCAAACAGATGCCCTATGCAGACCGTCTCAAAAAACTCCACCTTTACTTTGTCGCATATCACCTACTCAGATATGATCTCTTCTTAACATACAAAGCTATGTCAAACCCAGAGCTGTTGGACATGCTCCACTTAAAGAAATCCCAATCCCTCCGAGCTACACACTGTAGGGACCTAAACCTTGTCACCACATTAAACAGAACATGCCGGAGGGATAGATTCCTGTCCCAGAAACTTCCCATACTCTGGAGTAAACTACCTATCTATATCAAACAAAGCTCCTCATTAGCACTCTTCAAGAAAAATCTTGATGATTGGATGGGAAATAGGAAATTCACCCCGGGGATCACCTCTGTGGCTCTGCTCGACAGTGGCACAGGAAAAGAATTTTCATGTGTGGCAAAAGCCCAGGGTACCTTTTTGGCTGGGCTTGTATAGGCCCCAGGACCGATAGCCTAGTACCTACCTATGAACAACCTCCTTCATCACCAAATTACTATAATTGACAAATACTTTGGTAGTATAGTTTTGTAGGTGGGTTAATCCACAACAACTTCCACCAGAAAAACCTTACCAAGCAGTAATATCATCTTACGGCTCTTAATTACTATAACTGACAATACTTGTTCTGTACTCTTCAATTAAAGATGCTGTCATCCTATTCCCTAAATTCAGCACTCCTCACCAGAGTATGATTTCTCACTCTAAACTCTGTCATACTCTTATTATTAAACTACTCTACATCTGACTAAAAGCAAATCCCTGACTACTTCACTTGCCACCAGAAGACACGTTTACATCGTAACCCCCTTCATCCATCTCATTCAGTATAGGTGTACACTTGTATAAAAAGCACTACATTAACCGTATTAAACTTAAAATATTCCATACCTCCGAAGAAAGTTCAAAGGTGATATCACCACAAAAACTAAAAAAGCATACAAGTGTACTACTGAATTTACTTCTAGCAGGTGACATTCATCCCAAGCATAGACCCTGTAAGGCACCAAGTTACTACACAAATAATAAATCATTCCTGCCTGAAAACCGAAACTCCTGTCCCAACAAAGTAAGAAATAGCAACAAGAAACTGAGTCTTTTCCATATTAACATCAGAAGCATTATAAACAAAATTCCAGGGCTACATGCAAGGATAAAACCTCATTCCCCTGAAATATCAGCAATAAAAATTTTGGCTAAAACCAAAATTTCAGTACTTCCTCCCCCCAGATGGCTTTAACATCCTTAGAGCTTATAGATTAAGGAAAAAAAAAACAGGAGTAGCAATAATGTACCACAGTATCATAAACCTGTCACCATTTCACATCTCTCATACCCTCCTACCTCAGTGATGTACTACTACTAAGTAACCTAAAACTAAATGCGCACAGAACAGTATGCGTGGCATCCTTTTATATTCCCACCTGGAGACACATTGGAAGACATACTCTCCTGGTTATCTGATAATATACACACACGCATAATTATACTAGGCAATGTTAACATCAACTGGTCAAGTCTCACATTTGATATAATAAATTCTAGTATAAACTTGTGCAATTTCTCCCACCTTAACAGTGATACTACTAGAGTCATCCTGAAAACTGATAAAACTTCCACTTTGGACTGGTTATTAACAAGTCAGCCTAACAGTGTTGGCACCCACAGCACCATAGCTAGCACACGTGGTGACCACCTGCCCATAGATACTTCTCCCAAGGAACACTTGTATAAATACTCTTACAACATGAACAGCTTTGACTGCATCTTTTTAATACCTCAATACAATCTCACAACTGGAACATCCTAAAAGCCTTGTGACTAGATGATGCTGTTGACTATTTTAATAAGATATCTATGCAACTGCTAAACAGCATGTTGTTAAGCAAATGGTATGCAAACAGCTATATTTTTTATTCTTTTTGCCTCCCTGACTGCTTACTCAGTGCCCTCACCCCATAGCTACATCAATGTACTGAGCCTGGCTCAGATATTTTGTCAGTGGTCTTAATACCACTTTTGGCAGCTGATGTGTACACTTCATCACCACATAGTGCTCAGTGCCACCCTTCTAAAACTACACACTACTGAGCATGCACACTGGAGGTTCTGTCACCAGCTTCTTGAAGGAAAATACATGATGTTCTTTGTGTTTCACTGTTTCAGTCATCACACTTGGGTTATCTGCCTGCAGGTAGCCCTCAGTCGGTCCGAATACCAGAGACTTAGTATTTCTGCGTCGGTTGCTGTCGCTCCAGGATTGAAGTCAGGTCGTTAGGAGTATAAAAACAGGCAGCCGACGCTATTACATCAGTCTTTCTTGCCGAGAAGCCTGAAGCCGAAGCAGTTCGAACGAGTGCCAGTCGGCCGCTACCTGAGTTTTCGTTTCCGAATTGAATCATCCTGAAGTCTTCTAAAGCTAAGTACCCCATTGGGGATCCTTTTTTCTTGCTCTAACCGATGTCAGAAAAAGTTAACAATTGTCTAGCCTGTGGAAAGCAAGTACCACATCGAGATTTCCATTCTTACTGCGTCGCCTGTTTATGCCCACACCATGATGTACCTTGCTGTCAGTTTTGTGCTTTGTTCAACGCCCAAACTATTTGTTGTCGGGCCAATACTTTCTCTCTCGATCTCCGTATTCCAAAATGGCTTCGGTAAGCCATCCAACTACTGATCTTCCAAAAAAAGTAAGGATAAAGACAGAGACAGACTGCACAGGTCCAAAACTGCCGACAACGCTTTTGTTAAGCTAGTCGCCAGTTCAGTGGTACTCAGGCACTTTCGTAGCCCCTGATGCCTGTTTTTATGGATTCACAGGCTGCTACCGACACCTGTTCGAGTCCGGTATGCCGCAAGACTCTTCTTTGATTACGAAACCTGCAGATGTCTCTACCTTGGATGGGTCCGGAGCCGCAGTGCAGGTACTGGCTTCTGAGGATGTTCTTTGCACTACCAATATTCGACACAAACTGACGACTTCTTTTGCGTCTTCAGTTCTGTCTAAAACTACCGAGTTTCTAAGGCCAGAAGTACGAGCTACACCTAAAAAAACCGACGACCCAGTCTCAAGCACCTGCTTCCTTCCCACAATATCAAATGCTTAAAATGGCAGAATACCTGATTATGCTGATTAGGGGAAGCCAGCCTTCTCCTGCTAAGAGAAAAAAAGACCTGTCCCCAGCAGCTTTAACCAACCAGGAGTCCGACTCTGAGTTTTCTGAATATGAAGACATGCCGTTATCTGCTTATGAGGATTCAGATGCAGAGGATTCCATTCCCTCTGCTTCCTCTCCAGAGGATTTTTCTTTTGGTGAAGCCCTACATACTTTGAGAGCATTTCCACTGGGAATGCGAACACTATCCTCAGTCCAAAAAGAGATTCAGAGAATTTCTAGATTTGCCACAACATAGACCTTTAGCAGTACCTCCAGCTCTGGATGTTGTGGATGATGTTTTTATAGAATCCAGCCTAACTCCTGATACTTTACCCCCTGCTACAAGGAAACCAGATGGGTACTACAGAATCCTTGACTCTTACAAATTTCTTTTCAAAAATCCTACTGCTGACCCAGAGGTCATTTCTCAGGGGTCCTGAAGGTATAAAACCAACTGCAGCTAAGAATCCCACCCCTTCAGACATTGATTCCCGAGCTTTAGACAGATGGGGTAAAAAAGTATACACCTCTGCAACTCTCGCCATTAGGGCATTGAATTGCCAGTTTCACATGCTAAAATACCAGTAACATATTATGGAACTTATTAAGCAAAAATTAGCTACCTTTACAAACTGTGCAGAAAATAAAGAATTGCAAGAGCGTATTTATTATGCAAGCCAAGTCAGCAAGCATACTTTGCAATGTGGCTTTGACGCCCTAGAAGCATCTTGCAGAGCAGCAGTCACTGGTTGTGTACTGAGAAGGCATGCTTGGCTTAAGGAGCAGACCTTGCCAGACCATGTCAAATCAAAATTACTAGAAACCCCTTTGAACAAAAACAATCTGTTTGGCACCAAAGCAGAAGAGGTTCTAAATAAGATGGAAGAAAAGGCTAAATCCATGCAGACAGTCAAAGATTTCTTGCAAGTGCAGCCTCCTAGATTCAGTAGGCATTGCCCCTCGAAACATTGGGCCCCCTCAAGGCCATCTCAAACTAGACCCAGGGGAAACAGACCCCTACACTACAGTCTCAGGGTATGCAGAGATCTAAACAGTAGAGTGCCTCCACTTGAAAAACAGGGAGTGCTAAGCCACCCCCTTACAGAAAGAGTTCACAATGACTTCTCTATTCCACTCCTCACCTCTGCACAACTGCTCGTGCCCCTAAGAGGAAAACTTGCCCATCATGCAAAAAACTGGACCACTAACACCAAAGACCGATGGGTCCTCAACATTGTATCCCAGGGGTACAAATTTTACTTCGCTCACTGCCTACCCCAAAAGGGTTCCCAGACCTTCTTCCAAACCAGTGGGGAGAGGCACAAAACCAATATGTTCATAGTGTTTCACTGTTGCAGTCATCACTGTAGGGTTCTTCCTGCTGGCAGGCAGTCCTCGGTCGGCCAGAATCCCAAAGTCTGGGTCCAGCGTTGGCTGTTCAGTCATGCTCCCTGACGTCAGAGCGCTAGGAGTACAAAGCTGTCAGCCAATGCCATGTTCTCCAGTCTTTCTTGCCGTGCGGTGAAAGCAGTTCGCAAGTGCCGGTCGGCTGACTCCTGATATTTTTTCGTGCTTCAGTCCGAAGACTTACTTCTTCTTCTCAAAGCTAAGTGCCCCGTTGGGGAAACTTTTTTCTTGCTCCAGTCCGATGTCAGAAAAAGTTAATAATTGCATTTCTTGTGGGAAGCAAATACCTCCTAAGGATTTTCATTTTTACTATATTCCTTGTTTAGGCCCTGACCACGACGTAGCTAGTTGTCGTTTTTTTGCTAGATTTAACCAACGTACGATTAAGCGAAGGTACGATTTTGCTTTTCACTACTTTGGTAGGCGATTTAATTATAAAATGTCATTGGACACGCTTCCGACTACCGGAGTTCACAAACGACGCAAGGATAAGGACAGGCCTCCGAGGTCCAAATCAGACAACTTTTACTAGCGGAGCCAGCTACAGGTTCGGCCGTCGTTAGTGAGGCGCTTTCGCAGCTCCTGTTGTCGGCCATTTCAGAACCAATTGCCGAAATGGACTCCCACAAGATGCCTTCTAGGCCTTTGAGTACTCTAGCTGCAGGACCTTCGGACAATGCTCCCTCGGATGGGTCCGGAGCCACTGTGCAGGTACCGGCTTCCAAGGGGGTTTTCAGGCCTACACAGCTTCTGATAAAGACAAAGCCAAAGGCAAAGACTACTTCTAAATCTAAGACACCAGCCCAGGCCTCTTCTGATCCGGGACCCAAATCTCAGAAACAGCTACTTTAAATGGCGGAGGACTTACTAACCATGATTAGGGGTTCACATCCCCCTCCAGACAAAAGGCCAAGGCAAGAATTGGATTATGAATCTTCTGATCAGGCATCTATTTCCTCAGTGTCTTCCTCTGAACAGGAATATACTTTCCCTCCTTATGAGGATTGTGATGCTGAGGAATCCATTCCTTCAGCTTCTCCCCCTGAGGATTTCTCTTTTGGGGAAACTTTACATGACATGAGGGAACATTTTCACTGGGAAGGACAGGAGTACTTGGAATCTAAGAGAAGGCTTAGAGATTTCCTTCTTCTTCCCCAACATAGACCCCTGGCTATTCCTCCTATTTTGGATATTGTGGATGATGCCTTTTCTGAGGCTAATTTAACTCTTGACTCCTTTTCTCCAGCCCCTGCTAAGCCCGATAGATATTACAGGGTCCTGATTCCCACCAGTTCCTTTACAAAAATCCTACTGCTGATCCAGAAACCATTTCTCAGGGTCCTAAGGGGGTTAAGGCCGCTTCTGCTAAAAACTCTATTCCGACAGATAAGGATTCTAGAGCTTTGGAGAGATGGGGCAAAAAAGTGTATACTTCTGCTACTTTATCTATTAGAGCTTTAAATTGTCGATTTCATATGCTAAAATATCAGCAGTTTCTACTGTCTGTTATGAAACAAAAGCTAGGTACCATTGCTGCATGTGCAGATAATAAGGAATTACACTATTTGATGCATGCCACTGAACAAGTGGGGATGCATGGTTTACACTGTGGTTTTGATGCCTTGGCAGCTGCCTCTGGCACAGTCATTAGAAGGCATGCTTGGTTAAAGGAACAAAACTTACCTGATCAAGTGAAAGCAAAGTTACTGGATGCTCCTATTCAGCATAATGTTTTGTTTGGGCCTAAGGCTGTAGAGGTGATAAAGAAAATGGGGGATAAGGCAAAATCTATGCAAACGGTTAAGGATTTCTTACAAGTTCAGCCCCCAAGATTTAGCAGAAATTGGCCAACTAAAAATTGGTCCTTTCCCAGCTCGGACAGGCCTCAGAGGGGTAGATATAGGTGCTCCAGAGGGAGGGCCCAAGCACAGACCTCTTGCATACCTAGACAGTGGAGTGCTTCCACCCCCAGGGGTGGAGAGGACAGACCTTAAGCTTATAGAAAACAGGCTCAATGACTCCCCCTGCATGGCTCCTGGAACTTCTCTCCTGGAAGCCCCTCTAGGAAGAAAACTCTCTCTTTTTCAACAAAATTGGACTTGCATAACCCAAGACATGTGGGTTTTGGATGTAGTTTCAAGGGGTTACAAATTCCACTTTCATACCTTGCCAAGACCAAACGGATGGCCAGACCTACCAAAACACCAATGGTCAGAGGCATTAAACCAGGTGGGATCCCTCATGGCTATGAGGGCCATAGAACTGGTTCCACAATCAGAGACAGGGCAAGGCTTTTACTCAAGGCTCTTTCTACTTTCCAGAAAGCAATATTCATGGAGACCCATCCTGGATCTGTCAGTCTTAAACACTTTCCTGGAGAAACCAAAGTTCAAGATGCTTACTCTGCAGCAGCTGCTGCCAGTGTTGAGCAAAAATGCATGGATGGTGACATTGGATTTAAAGGAGGCTTACCTACACATCCCTATCAGACAGGAGTGCAGAAAATACCTTGGGTTCAAGGCCAGGTTGAAACATTGTCAATTCTCTGCGCTGCCCTTTGGCTTGTCTATCGCACCCAGGGTCTTCACCAAGTGCCTGGCACCAGTAGTAGCTTATTGCAGACTCAAGGGAATTCAAATTTACCCTTATCTGGACGACTGCCTTATTCAAGCAGACAGCAAGGATGTCTTACTCCAGCATCTGGAATTTGTTCAAAATCTTCTCAAGTACCTGGGATTTACTGTGAACATAAAAAAGTCAAATTTGACACCCACACAGCAGATAACCTTTCTGGGTGCTCTTCTAAAAACAGCAAGCCAGATAGCATTCCTGACATCCGAAAAACAACTACAGCTGGCTTCAACTTTCAAAACCTTGGTGTCAATAACTCAGCTAACTGCAAGGAAATTCCTGCAGACTTTGGGTTACATGGCCTCCTGCATCCTTCTCATACCAAATGCAAGACTACATATTTGAAAAATACAATGGTACCTAAAAAGTGTATGGTCCCAGCATTGCCACAGTCTAGACATACAGATTGCTGTCTTGCCTTGCCTACAAAAGGAATTCCATTGGTGGACCATGGCATGTCTTCACAACAAAGGGAAAGCCTTCAGTCTGCCTCCAGCCAGCCAAGTGTTAACCACGGACGCCTCGGATTATGCATGGGGAGCCCACTTGCAGGGAAAAGGTCTGCAAGGTTTTTGGACAGAGGAACAGAAGCTCCTACACATTAATTTAAAAGAGATGTTAGCTGTACAAAATGCCCTCTTGGCTTTCAGGGATCTTCTGCAACCAGGACAACTACTGATATGGACAGACAACACCACAGTTATGTGGTACATAAACAAGCAAGGGGGTTCACACTCCTACCCCCTTTGCAGACTAGCCATGACTCTATGGAAAACAGCTCTAGCTTGCAAAGGGAATCTACAAGCTCAGTTCCTGCCAGGGAAACAAAATACTCTGGCAGACAGCCTGAGCAGGAACCTGTCAGACCCACACGAGTGGATGCTAGATACCCAAATATTCAAGATGATTACAGAGGCCTGGGGCTGCCCGGACATAGATCTATTTGCATCACCCCTCAACAACCAGTTACAGATTTTTTGCACAAGGACATTTCACAAACTAGCATGGAAAGTGGATGCACTATCATTCGGTTGGAGAAACCTCTCTGGGTATGCCTTTCCGCCACTACCTCTTCTTCCACGGGTGTTATTAAAGATCAAGCAGGACAAGCCCAAGATGATGATTTTACTGGCCCCAAATTGGCCTTGTCAGTTCTGGTACTCAACACTGATGAATCTATCCCAGGAGCCACCTTGGATTTTACCTCAGATTCCAAATCTTTTGTCCCAACACCAGGGCCAGGTTCTGCACTCTCATATCAAAAATCTCAGCCTGGCAGCCTGGTGAATTCAGGGTCTGTAATTAATCCTTTCCTTCCCAAACAGATCATGGATGTCATCTTAGAAGCCAGACGCCCTAGCACTAGAAAATCTTATGAGTGTAAATGGAAGAGACTTTGCACCTGGATGCATGCTCGTGATTCTGATCCCCTCATTCCTAATATCCCACTGATTTTACTTTACCTGACAGACATGCTTCATAAGGGTTTATCCTTCTCCTCCATAAAAATACATGCCTCAGCTATCTCTGCACATTACAATACAGATCCTCCAATCTTTTCACATCCACTTCTGAAACAATATCTCATAGAAGCAAAGAATTTAAGGCCCCCTAGGACACCATCCATACCTGCCTGGGACCTCAACTATGTTCTGGAAAAACTCGCTGTACCTCCTTTTGAGCCTGCTGCCACATCTGATATTAAGTATTTATCATGGAAGACAGCTATCCTGCTGGCTTTGACTTCAGCCAGGAGAGTCTCGGAGTTACAAGCACTCATGGCTGTGGAGCCTTATATTATTTTTCACCAAGATAGGGTGTCTTTAAGGACTAATCCTACTTTCATGCCTAAAGTGGTTTCCAAAGTGGCTTTAAATCAAACTATTCACCTGCCAACTTTTTTCACTAATCCACAAAATAAGGGGGAAAGGATCTTGCATTCCTTGGATGTACACAGACAACTTCGTTTTTACCTGGACAGAACCAAGGATATCAGAAAAACAGAGCAACTGTTTGTTTCTTATGCAACAAATTCCCAAGGCAAAGCTATTACATAACAGACCATTTCTAAATGGATTGCTCATGGAATCAGGTTTTGTTACTCTCATCATGGAAAGCAAATCCCAGGAAAGATTAGGACTCACTCTACCAGAGTGGCTGCTACTTCAGCTGCCTTTCTCAGGGGAGTACCTACCAAAAATATTTTGGAAGCTGCAACTTGGAGTTCAGTGCATACTTTCTCTAAGCACTATAATCTCCCTCTTTACTCTAAGTCTAGGGCAGGCTTTGCTTCTGCAGTCTTGCAGGGCCTTCTAGCTGCCCCTTCTACTCTATAACCACCACCCTTTATCTCAGCTTTGGGATTCAACCCTACAGTGATGACTGCAACAGTGAAACACGATGAACATAGTACAGTTGTGTACACTTACCATAAATGTAGATGTTTGAGTTTCTTCACTGTTGCAGTCTGGGTTACCCTCCCTCCTGTCCCCTCTTATACTTTCATTAGTGTGGTTTCCTACTTCACCCTTCTTCTGAGGTGTATTTGCTTCAGGGTATGGGGTTTGTTGTATGTTACTTTTTTGTTTTACTATTGGCCTTCTTTTTTGGGCACCTGACATCTGGGGCAAGAAAAACTGGAGAACATGGCATCAGCTGACAGCTTTGTACTCCTAGCGCTCTGACGTCAGGGAGCATGACTGAGCAGCCGACGCCAGACCCAGACTTTGGAATTCTGGCCGACCGAGGACTGCCTGCCGGCAGGAAGAACCCTACAGTGATGACTGCAACAGTGAAGACACTTGAACATTTACATTTATGGTAAGTGTACACAACTGTACTTTTTGCTGTCTGCTGTATAAACTTGTCTCTAACTTGGAGATATAATGACCTATAGCTTGTAAATACTTGTAAATTATATTTGTACATCACTGGTATATTCTGTTCAGCCTACTAAAGTCACTACTAACATTGCCCTTCCTTGAATCTGCTGCAGAGCCTAAACTTACTTACAAGCTCTCTATTGTATAATCATGTCTCTGCCTTAGAAATAATTGGAAGTATAGCTTGTTAATGATTGTAAAGTATATTTAGTTCTATACTGTTATGTAAAACCTTGTTTTTCTTGTCTTTATTAGTACTGTACTGTTTGTTACTTGTACTCATAGTGGAGCTTTTCTCCCTGGGTCTTTACTGAAAATGGACATGTATCCAGCTAGAATAGCCTGGTCAACAAATGTAAAAATAAAAAAAGTTCAATCCCTGCTCTCAAGAAGGGCAATTCAGCTTGTTCCTGCAGAACAGATAGGTCAAGGATTGTATTTCAGACTTTTCCTGGTACCCAGGAAAGAGGGCACTTGGCTCCCAATCCTAGATCTTTCCACTCTAAACACCTTCCTGGTGGTACCAAAATTCAAAATGCTCACCCTTCAGCAGCTTCTTCCTGTGATGTCCAAAGATGCCTGGTTAGCCACCCTAGACCTAAAAGAAGCCTATCTACACATCCCTGTCAGGGACACATGCAGGAAATACCTACGTTTTAGGTCAGGATCTATGCATTGTCAGTTCTCTGCACTTCCCTTTGACTTATCCAATGCTCCCAGAGTATTCACAAAATGCCTGGCTCCAGCCATTGCTTATTGCAGACAGAGGACATTCACATTTACCCAGACTTGGATGATTGCCTGATTCAGGCAGACAGTCAGGAACAGCTGTTGCAGCATCTGACATTTGTAAAGAACCTTCTAACCTCCCTGTGGTACACTATCAATGAAAAGAAATCAAAACTAGTCCCCAGTCAAAAGATTTTATTCCTGGGAGCAAGCTTGTACACAGCATCCAAGATGGAATTTCTTACTCCAGGAAAAACAAGCCTATCTGACAGATTACTTTGCTCAAATGGCCACCAGAACCCAGCTATCCACAAGGAAATTCCTGCAGGACCTAGGGTTTATGACCTCTTGCATCCTGCTAATTCCATATGCCAGACTGCATATGAGGAAACCTCAATGGTACTTAAAAAAAAAAGTCTTTGGTGCCAACATTCTTAGGACCTGGAAACAGTCTTACCTATCATACCTTACCTAAGGACAAAGTTTATTTGGTGGGCAGCAGCATGCAACCACAACAAGGGACTTCCCTTTACTAAACCCCACACCGCCCAGACCCTAACCACAGATGCATCAGACTATGCCTAGGGGGCACACCTGGATGACAAGTGCATTCAGGCCCAAGTCAAACTCATCTGTACATAAACCAAAAAAATGATGCTAGCTGTTCAGCACACTCTGACAGCTTTCAGGTCCCTACTCTCACCAGGACCCCTGCTAATAAAAACAAGACAACACCACAGTTATGTGGTACATCAACTAGTGGGGAGAATCCTCTTTTACCCACTCTGCATGCTAGCCATGGCACTGTGGAACATGGTCTTGGACATGCAGATTCATCTGCAAGCTCAGTTCTTGCCAGGCAAACAAAACTCTCTGGCAGACTACTTAAGCAGAAATCTCCTAGACCCACATGAGTGGCAGTTAAACCCCAGCACCTTCAGTATTCTAATCCAGAATTGGGGGACCCCAGAGGTGGACCTCTTTGCCTCCCCCTGTAATCACCAGCTTAGCAAATTCTGCACCAGGACACCTCACAGCAGGGCCTGGAAAGTGGATGCCCTATCCTTCCAGTGGGAAAATCTCTCAATCCATGCATTCCCCCCTCTGCCTCTTTTCTCAAGAATATTACTCAAGATAAGACAGGACAGACCAAGGACCATCCTGATTGCCCCAGACTGGCCATACCAGCACTGGTACCCACTACTGCACAGCCTGTCACCGGTGCCACCCTGGAACCTACCCCAGATCCCAACCCTCCTCACTCAGCAGGGGGGCCAGATCTTGCATCCACATCTGCAAACCATGAATCTTGCAGCCTGGCTTATTCCTTAAAATCACCCCCAGTGATCAGCCTAAGCAAGCAGGTGCTGGACATCATTCTTGAAGCCAGAAGACCCAGTACAAGGAAATCCTATGCTGATAAGTGGAAAAGATATTGTTCCTGGACTCAGTCTAAAGGAGAGGACACAGCATTGCCCTCCTTACCTCTAATCCTGGATTACCTAGCAGACCTCTACTACACAGAGGCCTATCCTTCTCCTCCATTAAGATCCATGCGTCTGCCGTCTCAGCTCATTTCAACACTGAGTCACCCCTCTTCTCTCACAGTTCCTGAGAGGGGCAAACCAACTTCAGGCCACCAAGGAGAGCACCCACCCCTGCTTGGGACTTAAACGTTGTACTGGAAAAGCTCACGCTACCCCCCCCCCCTTTGAGTCTGCAGCGTTAGTAGAGTTAAAATTCCTCTCTTGGAAAACAGCCTTGCTTCTGGCCATCACTTCAGCTAGAAGAGTGTCTGAGCTACAAGCACTTATGGCTGTGGAACCCTTCATTATTTTCCATGCTGACAGGGTTTCCCTCAGGACTAACCCTTCCTTTATGCCTAAAGTGGTGTCCAGTGTGGCTCTCAACCAATCTATCCATTTGCCAACCTTCTTCCCGAATCATCAAAATAAAGGGGAAAGGATCCTACACTCCTTGGACATGCACAGACAGCTCAGATTCTACCTTGATAGGACTAAGCCCTTCAGGAAGTCTGACCAGTTACTAGTCAGCTTTGCACCAGGGACAGAGAGGGCAAGGCCATTTCAAAACAAACAATTTCCAAATGGATAGCACACTGCATCCATTTCTCCTACAAGCACCATGGGAAACCAACCCTTCACAAGATCAGAACCCATTCCACTAGGGCAACTTCTACCTCTACAGCATTCCTCAGGGGAGTCCCTACCAGGGACATCCTGGAAGTTGCTACGTGGAGTTCTGTACACATCTTCACCAAGCATTACCATCTGCCTGACTTTTCGAAATCCAGGGCAGGTTTTGCAACAGCAGTCCTGTAGGACATACTAACCAGCCCCAACTCTTCTTGTCTGCCTCCACCCTTTCTTCAGCTTTGGGAATCAACCCAAGTGTGATGACTGCACAGGAAGGACATAGTACAGTTGTGCCCACTTACCATAAATGTAGATGTTAGAGTGTGTTCACTGTTGCAGTCCTGGTTTCCCTTTTTCCAGCCCCCTTGTTTCTCTCTCTCTCCTCTCTATGTCTATTACTCACCCCTTTCAGGGGTATTGGTGTTTACTTTTTACTGGTGGTGTTTTCCCCACCATAACTTAGCTCCCTATTTGGGGGGGGGCTCCTGACATTTGGGGCAATAAAAACTGATGTAATGGTGTCGGTTGCCTGTTTTTTTTTTTACCCCTTACGTCAGTCCTGGAGCGACAGCAACTGACGCAGAAATACTAAGTCTCTGGTATTCGGGCACACTGAGGGCTACCTGAAGGCAGATAACCCAAGTGTGATGACTGCAACAGTGAATACACTCATTTACATTTATGGTAAGTGTACACAACTGTACTTTCTTGATTGATGTCACACACCAGCTGCTTGCATGAGCATGCATGAATGTCAGTACTGCATCTATTGAACCACCCTTTTCCCAAGTGTGGGCAAGCCTGTTTCAACTGTTCAGTCCTATCCTTCCTCATCTGGCTGTGCCAATATCAGAGATACTATGATCTGTTTGTTGTCCAGGTTTTTATCCCTATATAACACAGAACTGGGAGCTTGACCAGCTGTTTTAATGGGGTAGTGAAACAAGCTGCAACATTCTGCTTCCGTCAGTCTCCTTTTTCCTTAACTGCAGCAACCACAAATTTTAAAATGTGAAACCTGAACAAATATATATATATATATATATATATATATATATATATATATATATTTATATTCTACATTTTCTTTTCCCTTGTACATATATATATTTTTTGTATACCATTGGTGGGCTTGTCCTGTTTTTGATATCAGCAACTTCAAAAATGCATGTGCTATGTCACTTCCTATGTGGTGACTTTTCAGTAATAAGTGTGTTGTATGTATAAGACTCCCTAGATGATGATGATGACGACGACATTTGGACACTTTCTGACAAACACCTGTGAACATATAATTCTGTAGGAGTCTCACTGGAGATGCATTTATTTAGCTGTGGGATGGCACTGGTTTTTAGTGTAATATACACTGGATGATTACTACCCTCTCCTTCTCCCTTGGGCCTGGATAGTCTCTCCATCTTGCATCAATAGTCACATGTTCTTGCAAATGAGCAGATGTATAGTTTTATGTTTATATGATGTTTTTCAGGTATTCTTGCTCTGCACAGAGAGTTCATTTGAGGGCGTGTAGGCACTGTGCTTGCTCTCGTAGCTCACTATATTATATCATGATGTGTACTCCCAAGTTCAGGAGTTAGAGATTTCAAGATTTTTACAAGCTCAGAACATCAGAAGATGAAATCCCAGCAGGTACCAGCTGTTGAAGGAAATCTTCTAGATCACTTGACATACCTACTGGTTTCTCATTTTGTTTCCAGAGTCATTTAAGCAGGAACATGTCAAATAATAAGTAAAGGTTGCAGACAAAACAATATCTTTGCCCATGTTTATGTTCATATGTACTTATATGATGATGAAGTGCAGTGATGGAATTAATTTTACACTGTGCATTATAACTTTTTTGTTTAATATCCTTCAATTTGTGCTTTTTGTGACATGATGCATCACTGAATGGGGGAAGGGGTGCAGATTTTTGTTTACTTTATTCACTACTTTATTTTAATTTTAAGCATGCTGTCAGTGTGGCAGTGGATACAAGTTCAAGTGAGATGACTGTTTTTTGTTTTTTTTTTTTTTAATTATCAGAGAAAACAGTCCAAACTGGTATGTTATTTTTGTTCATTCAAGGTGTTGCTGAAGAAGGTACATGAAGAAGGCTGCAAAATACTCGCATTGTCAGAACGTCCAGTATCCAGTCCTTTGACCACTACACACAGCCAACCAAATGTTGATCTACAAAGCTGGCAGCAGGAGAGAAATGCCTTGCTAGAGGTAATCCAGTCACTGAAGGAGCTAATCGCCAACACATCAAAACAAACCGAGAAGGTATGCGTGCATTATTGGTATTTATGTAATTTGAATGCAACAGCAGTAGTACTTTCTGGTGTTATGGCAGTTTAACACTGATAATTGTGTTAGCCATTATTACCTGTTAATCTTCTGTCACTGCTCTTTTACGTTTTCAGGATCATGCTTTAATAAGTAAACTGAGTTAAGCATATGCCCCTTTGCCGATATAGATGATGTATTCCAAGAATAGTTGGACACCTGAATATTTCACATGTCAGTAGTTCATTGGCCTTTGTTATTTCTGCTTATGTTTGTTTATTGGTGTTCACGGCTACAGATTTGAAAAGTAAATTTGACTTGAATGTGCAGGACGACTAGAGCGTTGTATGAGATAATGCACTTTAACTACAGATTTCAAGGTGGCTAACTTCTCAGTATGTTTTTTTGGGATAGGAGGTGCCAGTTTTTGTGCAACTCTTTAATGCATTATCTTTCTAATTTCTTCCCATTAATATTTTTAAGAAGTAAATTATTGTTGAGGAGTAACTTGCAGATCATTCCATATATGTCTGTTTTATAATTTAACTTCCTCCAGTACAAATTTTACAAACCTTTATTGACACTATCCTAACTCTGCATCACTGTGTATGTGTGATTAATGCCATATTTCTTTCATATCTTTCTAATAGCACTTTTAAAACTTGCAGTCACTGATGGTGCATGTTGACTGCTGATCCAGTGTTGTCTGTTTTCATCTGATTCAACCTTTGGGTTGTCTGATCCAACTGAATCTGACTTCTGCACCTTTTGTGAGGCTTACGAATCCAGGGCTGTGATACCTTCCCTACCTGCAATTCATTCCACTCTACCTTAGTACCTCAGATTTCATTTGCCATCTGAAGTGTCCAGATGCATATCCAAGGGCTGTTTAGAACAGTAAGAATTTATGTTTTTAGACATATTTTCTCCTCTCCTATTGGTAGTTCTTACTAAATAATATATAGCTTGTTGACTTGTTAGGGTATACTTAGTTTTTTTTTAAACTAACTTAGCACATGCACATAAAATTACTTGTCTAGGTTTTTAGAGCAGTTAGTAGTCAATAGCTAACCCCTCCAGTTCCTATCTGTCTTAACCTGTTTTGAATAGAGTGGTGTGTTTTTTTGATATTTAGAAGCATGTACTCTTTCAGAACTGCTGATATAGGTTTTATTAGTATTAATACTTCCAACTGATAGTATAGGGATTATTTCTATATCTTCTGTTTTAGTATAGTGTCTTTTTTTTCTAGGATGGCTGAGAAAGTTTAAGGTTTTAAAAATTCTCCCACAAGACCTGCACTCCTTGTGTGTGTATTGCTTGGGAACTGCTCATCTAGATGTTGGCTGTCAAGCCTGTGCCTGTTTTGGCACCAGAGACATTCAGACTAGGAAAGAAGAGCTAATTTTAAAAGCTCTCCTTCCACTCAGGCAGGGTCTGCCCAAATTAATATTCCTGCTTTGTCAGGTTCTCCAAGCAATAAAATGGACAAAACTAAATTGAAGGAAGAGGAGAGACCAAAAGAAGGAATAGAGGAAATAATTGTGAAAAGGCAACGAAAATGTCCCCATATCCAACAGATTCCTTAGTTCAGGATCCTAGGAGGGCTCAGAAGTTGGATCCACCAGTTCCTTGGCTCCAGTGTTCCTCTCCACGGGTCTATCTTACCTTGAAATTAGTGAGCCCAAGACTTCACTCACCGATCCTTCAAGAAAGGAGATACTCCAGGCCATCTTCTATGGCATCACCATCATCGAGGTCTGCCCAGTCATCCAGAAGCTTTACAAATAGAATGATGAGGAAGTTCTTGAGAATGCAAATTCAACTTGGAGGAGTTCTTGTGCCATCCACTTTGAATGCCCCAGGTATGGGTCCAGCCATCCTGCTCCTGTTATCTCAGTTACCCGTCCATCCTTCAGGTCCAGCTGTCACTGATAAAAGCTTCACCTTTGCTGGAGCCAACAGTCTGAATGACATTGACAGCAGCATCCTTGACTGGCTCGACTCTAATGTGTTCAGATCAGGAAGAGTCTCTGAGCCAAAGCATTGACACAGGGGCTCAGGGAGGTGAGTCAACTCCAAAGTTTTTGGAGCCATCTCCAAGTTTTGGGGTCTTGCCTTTCTACAGTTTTGGTCTGAGGTAAGTCTCAGAGCCATGCTCCATGGGAACAAGGAAGTACCCTTCATCATCTGTTGGTGGAAGGGTTCCCTCAACTCTGATTGTTGCTTTGGCCTTAGAGGCCTTCAAAAGGATTTTGGTCAGACAAAAAGATGAGGCATTATCTTCCAGTTTGCCCCCGTCCCAACCTCAAGTGGGTATTGTTTCTCCTTCCAGTCATCCTATTCAACAGGGACAGCCAGTCTCAATAGATCCAGCAGTCACTCACTTTGTGAGTTCCCAGTCTGATTTTGACCCTTTTGATGTTTCCCCAAGGCAGGATCAAAGAAAGCAGATGTGCAAACAGAAGCACTTAGACTAATCACTGGAGTCAGTCACAGAAGACACAGACTTGGGTGAGGGAGAAGAATCCCCTAGATCTCCCTTTTGATGACATAGCTTTTGGTGATATCCTTGAGTGAATGAAACAATGAAGGGGTTGATCCACCGATGATCCTTCACCTGACTAATCAGTATTCTTCAAAGCTTTTTGTGCTAGCTCTTCTGGGTCATGAGTGGTACCACTTCATTAGCTAAGTGAGCTTTGATGGATCCTGATGTCGTGAAGTAGTTCTAAAAAAGCCAGATAGTATTTTGGTAGCTCATAAGGACAGGAAGCACTAGAGTAAATGTCCACCAGTAGATGCCATGATCATAGCAGCAGCCACAAAAAAGGAACTGTCCAAAGAAAGTTCATCTGTTTATCCCCCTAATATTGAATCAAGAGCTTTGGACAGGTTTGGAAAAATGGACATATGCTTTAGCGACATTTGCTCCACGTGCTGAACTGTGTAGCTCACTTGACACGTTTCCAGAGGGAGTTGACCAAAGAACTTACCATGTCACTCTGTGGTAGCTTACCAGACAGTGTTCAAAAGAATGCACAGACTCCTAACTGTCTATGCTTCAACCAGTGTCAAATGTGACCATGTACCTGCTGTTGAATGCAGCTGATAACACAGCTAGGGTAGCAGACACTGGCATCACAATACTCCGGCATGTTTGGATGTGCCTTTGTGACTTCACAGAAGGTTTGAAGATGTCCTTTATCATTGCCTCCTTTAATAGTTCCACACTGTTTGGACCAAAAGTAAAAGATATGCTCACCAAGAGTGAACAGAATGGTATAACCCTCTCTGGCATGGGAATCTGTTTCTCCACCCCAAAGAACCTTTTCTAGGAATCAGAGAGGTAGCAAGAGAATGTGGTTGAGGAACTCACATGGTTATCACCACAGAACTCCTGCAGACAGACCTCCCCGAGGTAGAGGGAGATCATTCCTTTTTCTTTTCCAAAATGTTTTTATTCATTTTATAATACAACAACTTAACAGTATAGTAACAAGAAAAAACAAACTTCCAACAAACATCTTCCTAGAGGCAAAGGCAGATCACATACTCATGGTTTTCATGACTCCTTCACTGAAAAACCCTGCCAGCACTAATGAAAGGTTGCCCATCTGCTGCACTGTGGAGGCATTCGGGAGGTGCTTGTCCCCTGCACCCAGAAGACTGGCAAAACATCACCACAGATTCCTGAGTGGTCAGGATAATAACCAGAGTCTACTCAATTCCCAGCAGCAGAAATTTCCAAGGTGCTAGGAAAATAGTCATCCAACAGGTCCCTGTATATCAGTTAGAGTCCCAAGGCTATTCCAGGTTCTTTTTAGTTCCAAAAAAGGCAGGGGGATCTGAGACAGATTTTGTATCCAGTTCATCTCAATAAATTTGTGAAGCAGACAATTCCAGATGGTCACACTACAGTTGATACTACCTCTTCTAAAGAAGACAGTTGGGTGTGGTGTATAGATTTCCAGGTTGCCTACTGTCATGTAAAAGTAGAGCGACAATCTAGGAGATTTCTCTGTTTCCAGTTGAGAGCCAGTCACTATCAGTACAGAGTGCTGCCTTTGTCTCACCAGCCAGTTGACTCCTACCCAACAGATAGAGTTCATTGGATGTCATCTAAACACAGCTCTTCAAATGGCCAAATGACCACATTCTAGGGTACTTCCCCCTACTCCTAGTTGCCACCCAAGTTATGCAACATCTTTCTCCCCAGGCAAGACTAATACTTTAGCTACTAGATCAGATAGCTTTGACAGTCATGCTGGTACCTTTAGGCAGGTTTCACATGTTAGTACTTCAGTGGACTCTCTCAGTTCAATGATCTCAGAGCACTTTACCCTCTCCATTCCAGAATTCATCTCACACAAGTATGCGAGGATCACATCCAGACGATGGATAACCTATCCATCAGTAACAGAAGGATGACTGTTCTACATGGCACAGCCACTGGCTGCAGTAAGCACGGATGGCCTCTTTGAAGGGAGAACAGTCCAAGGTTCTTGGTCACATCTAGAGTCCAGTCTTTACATCAGTGTATTGTAGATGAGAGTGGTTTTCCTAGCATTGCAGGCCTTTCAGGATTTCCTCTCCAAGGGTGTGATTTCTGTCCAGACAGACAACATGGCCATAATCTGGTGTATCAATTAACAAGGGGGAACTTGATCATATCCTCTTTGCTGGGAAGCCATGAGAGTGTGGCAATGGACAATGACTTTGCATCAATTTCTGAGAACAAAAGACATCCTGGAGAGTTCCAGTGTACTAGCAGACAAGCTCAGCAGGTTGATACTTATGCCTCACAAGTGGTCCCTCAACCAAACAGTGGCATCTCGGATTTTCCACTGCTGAGGCCAACCTCGCTGCAGTCTTTTTGCATCCTATCTGAAAAAACAAGTCAGCAGTTATTTTGCCTTGATCCCTTCACAGGGATAGTCACTGGGTGATGCTGTTGTCCACAGTTGGCCCTAGGTCTCCTTTAAGCCTTTTCCCCCTTACCTCTAATAACAAAACGTATTCCAAAAGCCAGATGGTACAAGACCAGAGAAATCCTCATTACCCCTTTTTGGTCCCAGCAAGTTTGGTTTCCCTTCCTGTGGCCTCATCTACAACATCCACCTTGGATGTTGGATCACTATCCGAATCTTAGTTTCTCCTGTGTTCTGGATATTAGTATCAGTGTGTTTTTTAAGTTTGGTTTAGGAGTTGACTGTTTTTCACCCAGGCTGATTCTCAGTATCCAAATCTGTTGAGTCACCTGTCCGGACTGCCTCTTTTGAATCAAAAGTACATGAATTTGACCACTTGGTTCCTCCAGTTTTAACTGTAGTCAGAAATACCAGGCTTCATACGTCAGTGGTCCACATCATCTCAGCTTCTCAAAAATCAGTACCCAAAAAAATGTGTACCACAGTAAAAGGGAAAAGTTTTTTCATTAGAGTCTTAACAAAGGTTTTAGATCCTTTCTCAGCATCTCTTCCTACTATTTTGGAATTTTTTGTAAGAACCTTTTCAGAATGGTTACAGTTTTTCTATTATCAAAGTACAAGTGTTTGATATTTCTAATTTTCATGTAGTAAAAAATGACAACACAGCATCTCTGAAAATTTCCAAGGCCTTCCTGAAGGGAACTTTCTTGCTAAGACCTCTAGTTGGGGACCCAGCCCCTCTATGAGATATTACAAATCTTGCTGCAAGCTTTGACTCGGGGGGCTTTGAACCAACAGCTTCTGTGAGCCTAAAATTTCTTTCTTGGAAGACAATTTTCCTTGATGCAGTCACCTCAGCTAGAAGAATTCATGAACTACAAGCACTTTCATGCAAGCCACCTTGCTTAGTATTTCAGAAAAGCAGAGGGGTGTTAAGAACTGTCTCGGCCTTTCTCCCTAAGGTGGCATCTGACAAAAAAGCTAAATCAGTCTATTGATCTACCAGTGTTCTTCCCAAGATTCTCAAGCAAATGGGAGTGTATTTTACACATGCTAGATGTTCAACTCTGTTATCTTTTTAGAATAAAAGATTTCAGAAAGTCAGATCAGTTGTTTGTAGCCTTTTCTAGGGCAAAACTTATTGCTGGGGTAGGACCTTCGTACACTTCAATCTTTCCATCAGCTGCTGTTTTTTGACATAGCCATGAGTTGTGCTGACATTCTTCTACCAACTGTTAGCGCATAGAGGCGGGGAGAGGGTGCTGTAAGCATTGCATCTTCTTACCATAATGTTTGTGCATATCGCAGTGACATATTGGTGAGTTCTTCATAACAGTACAGCATTTAATTGGAAGAAAACATCAACATATAGTCTACAGTACAGCTTTTTTTTTGGCCATACTGCAATTTGTCAGGTTCATAGGCTGTACCTTTGTGGAAGTAATTCAATATCCATACACTGTCTAGTTGTGTTGGTTTTGAACTTCATGATAGTTTCTTTTAATGTCTAAGAATGCATTCAAGCAGTGGTATGCTGTGGATATTCAGTTTTGGTTTTGCATGGCTCTGTAGTATTTTGAAGCCATACTATAATACTACCAACAGCACCACTGTACTTCTTAATAGGCATGTGTTGTATTTTTCTTTCGGTAAACAGGCTGCCATATTATATCAGTATACACGGCAAATATGACTCGTTTTCTTTGAACACGTTCATTGATTCAGCATAAAATAAGCTTGTCCACTTGATGCTAAAATGTTGTATGATGCAGAGATATTTGCATAATGACACAATATGCAATTCAAATTGTGTATTTTTCAGGGCATATTTCTAGAGATTCTTAATGTATATTTATAAAGAGAGTTCAGCAATCTGTTTTTCACCATTAATTATTGTGAAACTGGTACTGAAATGAAAACAAAGGGAAAAAGAAATGTAAAACAATTTGATTACAAGGACAATACATGGTAAGGTGAGATACTTGATAAAACATCAGTGAAAGTATTGTGCTGATGGACAGACTGATCTTTTTAATACATATTGTCAGTTACAACTGAGTAATAAGCTGTTATGATGCTCTGACTGAGGAAGCGAAGATTGGAGGAGTATCTGGTATAGGGCATCATAACACTAGACAGTTTCAGCTTTTTTTGGAAAATGAAAGTAGTAGCCATTTTAGTGTGTGATGGCACACGTCTTCGGACACATCAGGGTAGACTAGCTTTAGATACTTGGATATTGTAAAAAGTTTACAATATTTTTTTTTTAAACAAGAAACATCTTTAATTATCACTTATGACATAGCCAATCATATATTTATATAAATGAAAACAAACCATATTGACATAATCCCAGCTGCAAGCATTTTACGTCACAAACCATATTGACACAATCCTAGTCGCAAACATTATATATCACTTGTAATCTACCCAGTCATTGTCAGTCAAACATCACATAGCTCATTCAAGTCCTGCCTTTTTTCAACCTCATTCCTCACCTATATGTATTGTTCCTACAATTCACATTTTTCCAATGTAATTTGCTTCTACCCATTTTTTAAAGATCCCATTTCCTGTTTTATCTCTGTTACTATATTCACTACTTCTAGTACAGTTGATTTAGATTTTGATTTACATTTTCTAGTAAATCCTTTTTTGGCAGCTGCCATAATTAGCTTCAGCAAGGCCTTACTACCCCTAGGCAGTTACAATTCTGTATCATAGCTCAGAAAAATCATTTCCCTAATTACACCAGTTTGCTCACCCAGCATCTCCATCCAGAGTAGTCTACAGGGAATCTTTAAAGTCTGCCATCTCTTTACACTCCTGGAACATATATTCCCAGTTGCTTCTTTCTTCCCCATCACACCTCCAACATTTGCAATCAACCTGAAGAAAAATGATCTAGTCTACTTGGGGTATAAAAATATCCATGTAAACATTTCCAAGCAAAAGTCCTAAATTGTTAAACCTTATTGCATATTTGGGAGATGTACATATATCCCCCCATTGTTTTTGTGAATTGCTTATCCAATCTCTCTTCCCAATCTTTTCTAACCTCTTTTGACTGATTTTAGATTTTATAGTTATCATGCAGTATTTTATATGCTTTACTAATTGTTCCTTTTTTAACATCAGCTTGTGATCTAGATTCTGTGAAACTCTACCAGTGCTGCTCTTAAATTTAGCCCCCCCCATTTCTTTCTTTTTGCCTATAGTCTGATATTAATCCTTGATAGGGAAGGCAATCTCTAACCTGTACTCCAAATAAATACTTGGCGTCTTCCCATTTTTATTACTTTTCCCTCTCTAGCTATTTGCTCCAAATACCTCAGTTCTTTTAACATTTTTTCCAATACATTCCAGCCCCTCTTGCCTATTGTCTGCATCCCTAATTGCAGTCATCCCTATCTGCCAAGTCTCCTGTCTCCATTCCCGTGTTAGCAGTGTTTAGAATACTTTCTGCTACTTTATGAATATAATATTCTGTATGATTATAGTTGGCCTTCTTAAAGGTCTGCATCCAAAATCTGAGTCTCTCCGTATTTCTGGAGCCCCCCCCCATTTTATCATCAACTCTTTCCACTTTGAGTTATAATTTTTTGCTTGTACTATGTATAGGAGCCTTAACTGTGTAGCTCTGAAATACCCCATTCAAAGTGGGTAATCCCAATCCGCCCTGTTCTATTGGAAGAATTAGCTTATCCCACTTGACTCTTGATGTCTTCCCCTCTCAGATAAAATCCTACAGCTCTTTATTATTGCTATCCACAGCTTCTCCTGTGGTTGATAAAAATATGATTGACCTGTGTATGAGACTAAAGGGTTTAAAAGCATTTTAACTGCTTGTATCTTACTGTCCGTATCCATATAACAGAGCTTCCAAATTCTCAGTTTTTGTATTCTCTTTTGTTTAGCCTCTTCCCCATATCCTTAGCTGCCACACTGGGAATCATTTTTAATCCATACTCCTAAATACTTTGTTTTATCATGTGCTCATAAATATGGATATTGCTGAACCAATTAATGTTTGAGTAAATAATTTACTGCTATTGCCTTTGTTTTAGCTTCAGTAATTTTGTATCCCAAAAATATTGGAAACTGTCTCAAAATTTTCCACAACACTGTAATATCTTTTTCTGGTTTTGTCAGGTATAAAATATCATAATCTGCAGATAAAGCCAGCTTTTCTTGAATACCATACCAATCATATCCTTCAATTTCTGAGTCCTTTGTTTTTTTTTTGCCAGTGGTTCTAAATATAATGCAAATAACAAAGGGAAAAGAGGACAACCCTACCTTGTTCCTCTGCTCGAACAGAAATTATCAGAGAAACCCACCCACTTTCTTTTTTTGCCTTCGATCCCTCATATATCCTCCTAATCAACCTTGTACTTTTATCAGGGAGTGCAAATACTTTACCTAACCTACTAATAAAGTCACAGCTTACTCTATCAAATGCTTTCTCTGCATCAAGACTCTCCAACAAAGCTTCCCTCTGTATCATCCGGGTTCTGTTAATGTTGTCAAATGATTGGCTCCACTCCAAAAAACCACATTGATCTATATCTATCAGTTATGACATCACTTTTGCCATTCGTTTCGCCATTATAGACATGAAAACTTTATAATCATGGTTTAGTATTGAAATGGGCCTTTATGAAGCTGTATCTGATGGATCTTTACCCTCTTTAGGTTTTACAGCTGCTACCAATTTCTTCCAGTATGTTGGTATTTCTATTCCTCTTTAAATACTGTTAAACAAAACCTTTCAGATATTTTTCAGTTTTTTCCCTCCTAGCTTCCAAACTTCCAGAGTAATGTCATCTATCCCTGGGGACTTTCCTGTAGGTTGGTTATACATCATCACTTTTATCTCAGCTCCTCCTCTCCTATTAGTAATTGTGCCTCATCTACCTCTAACCTTGGCATATATAATTCTTCCATAAACATTTCCTTTTGTACCTTTTTCTTAATTTCCATATTTCTCTGATTTATACAGTCGTCCGTAGAATTTCCGAAATATTTTTCCTACCTCTATAGGGTGTCTTGTTACCCTTCCTTGCTCTAGGCTGTTTAAGCTTGGTGACAGCTTGGTGACTACTTTCTGTTGCCTGAGTCATTGTGCTAAAAGTTTTTGTGCTCTGGAGATATCAAAAAACAGTTGCGTAATGGCAGTCTTTCTAAACTCATGCATATTATCGAGGTAATTCCTTATTTTCTGTTTAACATTTTGCAGTTCCTCCTCCTTTTGTTATTTTGTTACTTCTTAACCATATCTCCCTTTCTTTTATTTCCACCCTGTTTTTAAACTCCACTTTAATTTTATCCCATTCCCTAGCTATATTTTCAGAAAGTTATTCAGGAGCTATTAGAGAATATAGAAATATTTACACTACCCATTCCTTAAATTCCTCTTTTTAACAGGTAAGTGGGAAAGGAAGGTGCCAGTGTCTCCTTTTTATTTCATTACCCTGTGTTTTTCTTTTAGTTATTATTGTCATATGATCTGAAAGTTATTGGATGCATATAAAGACTTTCAATTAAATGTACGTGTTCCTGTGAAATGTAAATTCTGTCTAGTCTAGCACAGTTGTTGTATCTTGAGGAATAATGTGTAAATTTACTCCAAATGCCTAGTACTGAATTTGCATCTTCCATGCCAAATATTTTCATAAAGTTCTTCAAAAGTCTACCCGCCTTTCATATACTTTCCCTTCTGGGGCAGCAAATCAAATTTCAGTCCCCATCTGTAAGTAATTTTCCTTGCTGAAAAATGATTATTTCTCCCAGAATTTTCTTAAGCTCTATAATAGCAGTTTTGGGTGGAATATAAATGTATTTCAGTGTATTCCTCCCCCCTTGCTGGTAGCCCCTTAGTACTACAAATCTACCATTATTATCTTTTTTACCCTCTTCTTTTACTATCAGAGCTCCTCTTGCAATTAATACAAGCACTATTTCTTTTGTCCCAGTTATTCCATAACCGTCCTGAAAACCTTTCTTTTTCAAATTCACATGTTTAGTTCTTTCCAAGTGTGTCTGCTATAGCATAGCTAGTTGCACTTTGTTTTTTTTTTTTTAACAATGTTCACTTTTTTTTGTATTTATCTGTGAGACCACTGACATTTAAAGACATTACAGAAAGCATCATTGTATTAAAAAGTTATAATTCCCACCTTTTATGTGTAATAGTTTTTTTGTTAAATGTCTACTTTCAGCTTTTGTGTTGCATGCAGACACTGTTTGGCAGGTTGAACTTTTCTACAGTTGTTTCTTGTCATATCCATTTGAGCCTATGTCACATCTTACAAAACTTTTTGTTTTATTGAAAGCCCTCAAACAAACACAAAAAACAAACACATCACCAATACCCCCCCTAAAACCTATTGACTTAATATTAACACACAGAACTATGTACATCTTCAGATATTGAAGTTTTCTGCTCCTTATAGGAGCAAATGTCCCAAACTGACAGCCACACACACAGACTTGAGTTAATTTAAAACAAAAGTTATCCATGCTAAGACGCATGGTGCAGCCTGTGCTTCTACTAAATTGCCATGTAGTTTTGTCTTGTCTTTATCGTACACAAATACATGTAGTGGAGATATTAGTTCAGAAATTAATGTATCTCTTCTAAGTGATTTACTTATTTCAAGGTATTATTACCTTGCACACTTAACAGAAACAAACTAGGATTTCACAGATTATCTTCTACCAGCTGTATGACTCTGTTTTCACTGCTGTACTTTCTCTTACTAGTGTGTTTTTGGTTTTAGTGTGCCAATCCTTCTATGGCCCATAGGTTCATAGGTTAGTACTAGGCTAACTGCCCTTGCAAGCCATTGTAAGCCTATCCAATTATCCCTTGTGAGACTCAAACCCTGCACCTTGTGTTTGTAAGGCAAACATCTTAACCATTAAGCCACCCTCCCAACCCCTCTGTTTTTAGGAAAGAGAAGCAGAAAAAGAAAAAACAGCAGCAATGGTAGAAAAAGAAGGTATACCAATTATAGAAAAAGTAAATACTAGCAATAGTATTTAAGAGGTACGCTCAGTACTAAAGTCAAAAAAGAGGAAGAACTACTAACAGTAGTGGTTTAGAAAGTACTAATTATATGACAGGTAAGGGGAATACAAAAACTATAAGAATCTAAGAAATTAGAGTAGAAAATATGTAATAATAAACTTATCTGACAAGTGCTCAAGAGTTCAGGAAAGTGGCAAACGAGATCTGAAGCAACCTAGGGTGCACCACGGGCAAAGGAGAAGAAGGTCGAGAGTTTCCCGGCTGCCACGAGCCCCAGCAACAGCAGAGTCGGATCCGAAGGATCGGACCAGAACCCATCCATTGAGGAGAAAATGAAAATTGACATCAGATGCTTTATTTACATCTAAGAGAAAATATGGTTTGATACTGGCTTTTACATAGCTCTTCTCTGTTACCAGTACACACTATAATCATTTTCAACTGCAGTCATGTTTTAGAGCAAAACAGTAATTAAAATAATCTATTCAACTGAATTATTGCAAAAGAAAACATTTACTACTTCATTTTAAATCCAAAAATCTGCATCATTTCTAGTATTTCCTCTAAAATTAATCTAACAGTGCTGAACATGTAGTTTGCATTATTTGTCCCTAGCCCGTCTTTAAAGCCCTTGTCTGTCCTAATTTTGTTTAAAAACCTATATACAGTATTTATAACCATGTGAAGCAAAGACAGCTCCTTCATTTGCTTAGTCTGGATTTTATACTCTATTCTTTTAGTCTTTCTCTAGGTATCATAGTCAGGGTAACCATTGGGCAGTAGGTTTATGCTTCTATTTTTGGCTCTTCTTTATCCCCTTCTCTCTCTCTGACTCCTTTCAAATGCTTCAAATACTCTACCTCTGACTTCCCTTTATTTTTCTTTTTATTGTTATTCCTTTCTTTGCCATCAGAAAGAAGTTTCTGACATTGAAGTCCCCCACTCTTGGTAACGGCCACTAATCCTTTCAACCTCTTTACTGCTGTTTTGTAGCCATCAAGTCCGTTCCTTCCTTCTCCTCCAAAACCCTTACTGCATCTCTTTGGGAAATGAAAGATTTTATACCTCCTGGAAAGAAAATCTTGATAGTAGCTAGGCACAACAGCTTACATGGGAACACAAGAACACTTTGAAAACACTGTACATTACGAAAACATTTCTTATCAGTAAGAAATACTTAAAAATGACTGTACTTTGCGAATAAATTGTACACGGCAGAAGAAGCTCAGAGTAACAAACACTTTGAGATGAATTCACTTTGCAAATAAAGTACGGTTGTGTACATTTACCATAAATGTAGATGTTAGTGTATTCACTGTTGCAGTCATTACACCTGGCAATCCCTCTGGCAGGTTGCCCCCAGTCGGCCCGAACTCCAAAGTCCCGGGTCCGCCACTGTCGCCCCCTCCCTGACATCAGGGGTATAAAAGATGCAGCCGACGCAATTTTCTTTTCTTGCCCCAGATGTCAGGTGCCCCCAAAAAGGGTAGCCAAAATTTATATATGTATAAATACATGCACCAATATAAGCTTTACCTTCATCTACAAGCAAATACATCACATAGGTTCCAGCAGAAGAAAGGGGAATGGCGGATGGGTAACCTGGACTGCAGCAGTGAATACACTCTTAACATCTACATTTATGGTAAGTGTACACAACTGTACTATGTTCGTGTTTCACTGTTGCAGTCATTACATTTGGGTAGATTCCCAAAGCTATGGTTGGGAGTCTGGAGCTAAACCGCATTAGGAGCGGCTATGAGACCCTGCAGAACTGCAGTGGCAAAGCCTGCCCTGGATTTAGAGTAGAGTGGCAGATGATAGTGCTTTGTAAAGGTGGGCACTGAACTCCAAGTTGCTGCCTCTAAAATGTCCTTGGTTGGTACTCCCCTGAGAAAGACTGCTGAAGTGGCTGCAGCTCTGGTTGAATGTGGCCTAATGCCCTTAGGCACTCGCTTGCCATGTTGTAAGTAGCAGAAACTAATGTAGTGGGCTATCCATTTTGAAATAGTCTGCTTTGAGATAGCCTTTCCTTGTGATCCTGCAGCATATGCCACTAGTAATTGCTCTTTCTGAAAACTTTGCTTCTGTCCAAGTAGAATCGAAGCTGCGTTCATCCAAAGAATGCAGAATTCTTTCCCCCTTGTTCTGTGGATTTGGATCAAAAGTTGACAGATGAATGGTTTGGTTAAGAGCCACACTGGACACCACCTTTAGGCATAAATGTTGGGTTTGTCCTCAGGGAGACCCTGTCCGAATAAAAAATGATATAAGGTTCCACAGCCATGAGTGCCTGTAGCTCTGGAGCAGAGCTGTTTTCCAAGATAAAAACATTATATCAGCAGTAGCAGCTGGCTCAAAAGGAGGCAGGGTGAGTTTTTACAAGACATAGTTGAGGTCCCATGCAGGCATTGGTGATCTCCTTGGAGGCCTTAAATTTTTGTCTCCTCTGAGGTACTGTTGTTAATAAGGGATGAGAAAAGATTGGTGGCTGTGCATTGTAATGAGCCGAAATGGCAGAGGCATGAATTTTAATAGATGAGAAAGATAAGCCTTTGTCCAGCATCTCAGTTAAGTATTGTAAAATCTGAGGAATATTTGGCACAGCTGTATCTGTTCCTTGTGCTTGGTTCCAAGCACAGAATCTCTTCCATTTTCCAGCATAAGATTTTCTAGTACTAGGCCTTCTGGCTTCCAAAATGACATCCATCACAGCTTTGCTGAGAGGTGTTTTGTATGACTACTTTATCCACCATGCTGCCAGGTTTAAAGTCCTGAGCTGGCTGTGCAGGATCTGATGGTTTTGCTGGGACAGTAGGTGCGGTACTTGAGGAAGGGTCCAAGCAGGGCATTGAGACAAGCTCCTTAATATTGGGTACCAGTGCGGGCGGGGCCAGTATAAATTTGTAAATTCCCAGGAAATTTTCTTCTCACCAAACTGATATATTCAGCGTGTCCTTCCTTTAGCTTTTAATGGGCGGTAACCTGCAGCTTCAGTTTGTAAGTAGCTTACACTAACTCTCAGCTCCTCCTTTAGTATAGCATGCTGTACCTTAGAAGTTGCATACTTGTGGTAAGCCTGCTTTTTCTGTAGACCTCAGATGTGTTTGCTGGAAGATGATTTTTACTTGTAGATTTTAACTATGCAGGATGGGGTCAGGCAGGTTTAGGGTTTCATGCATGAAAAGTGTTGTGGAATGTTTAGAATGGTGTCCCACCAGATCAGTAAGCACTTTTCTTTTTGAAATTGTTTTGCATATGGCCATAAGGTATTTGATTTTCTCATTGACGATTGCTAAAGCAAAATCAGTTCAGTCAGTACTGGCCCGTCATAGAATGGCCACATTATTTTCATTATTTTTTTTTAAGACTGGGTAACTGCACACCGCATGTGGGTTTCAGAGGGTCAGCGTTTCCCGCTGCACACCCATATAGAAGAAAGAATATGAAAAATCCTCTTTCAAAGTTTTCTATGATGCAAAATGTATTGCCCATATTTTTTTTTTCACAATTCTAGCATTTATAATATAGGAGAGTATGTTGTTCAACAAATCTGGAAAGCATTTCCTGATAGGAGAGTATGTTCTGTGTCCCCTTCCTTTCCAATGCATGTTTGTGGTTTTATGTTAAAACAGTGCATGAGAATGCAACAAAAAGTAGATCTGTAGCTGCAGAATATAAAATGTATTTATTCTGCAATTCAATGTACATTTTAAACGTGCTTTGCAAAAATGTTTTCTCAGTATTAAAATGCATTTAATCAAAGCAGTCTTTGCGTTTATAAAAAAAATGATGCTCATTAGGAACTGAATCCCCTACTTCAAATGAATAGATCTGTTCCTTAATTACAGCAACATTTTGAATGAGCCATTAGTAACAGGTTTCTGGTAGGCATGCAACATGTTTGTCATTTTGTGTCTTGTGAAATTAATACATTATCAAGATCACCACCAAAGTTCTTATTTTATAAATTAGTAAATTCATTGAAATTTAAAACTGTGTTTGTTGCCATATGGTGAAACAGTTTGGCAATTTTTTTGTGTCCACTTTTTCTTTAAGTATATATATATATGTTAAGCCAGTCCATCGGCATAGAGGGATAAATCCATGACTACAGCCTAAGTGGCCCACAATCTATTAGCAACTCAGGCAACTGACAAAGTGGCAGGAAGGGATGGATGTTGGCATCCCAGGGGAAGAGCAGTGATGTGGGTGTCTCCGACAATACCCGGTGAAGGCTGCAGACATCATATGATAGGAGGTGTGATCCAAAGAGGAAGCAGGGTGGACATGGCTGAGCTGCTGCAGAGGCAGCACGATAAACCTCATTGTCTCCATTGCATGCCCATCCGCCAGGTGCAACCACTAGCATCACAAGGGAGGGGAATAGGTGGGGCATAATAGGTAATCGTACTGTCTTGATTTTTATAGCTCAAGGTACCAGATGTAGTGTGTGTGTGTGTCTGTGTACATATCCGAGTACTGATGTTGATCAGCTCACCCAAACATTGATATCAGTGACATTAACAGTCCTCTATGCATACATAGAGGAAAGTCCTTGTTCTGAGCAATTGAAAATTTAAAAAAAAAAAAAAAAAAAACATTTTTACAGGGGCAAGCCCTCTGTACCCCCCCACTCCCTGATGATTATATATGCTAACTCTGAGATTGCACAAAGAAGGGGTGTATTTTTCAACCCCGGAGACTACCAGTCTCACACACACACATCAACAGTCTGCTTGTCGACCAAGGAGATGCCAGTATTTGGGAGTTTCATTTTCACGAGTACCAACTACTTCGCCCAAGGCCCCTGAAACAGCACCTTCAGAGGCTGCCATTTCCACGACCTTATGAGCTGAAGCCATCCTGTTGTCAGCTAGACCCCGTCTTTGTCACAAGTACTTATGACCAAGGATGAGAGCTGCATTCCTTGCATTATTTATTTATTTATTTGACATTTGTTTACGGGGAAAGTACAACTGGGACATAATGTACCCCTTTTCAGCAGTGGCCTGGGTACATATGGATAAATCACTGTTTTTTAACAGGTGGAAAGACTCAACAGACATTTTAACAGTATAACATTCAGTCATAAATTGCACATTTTTTATGCAATATCTTAGCAGAAACATGATATGCATCATATGGAAATGTTAGCAGGATATGGGAAGGGGCAGAGAAATATATTTGAAGTTTGCTATCTATTAAGAGGAGGGAAAGGATACAAGTTTATAATTTAATTGGTGAGAGAGGTAGGGAGTAAGGCAGGATAAGGTTGTGAAGGTAATTTGAAAAATAGAGGGAAAGGTATGAGTGTAATATATATATAAGTAGGAAGGGATGGGCAGAAGACAGTTGGAGAGATGTAGGAGTGCTTAAGCCTGTACTATTTGTTTAAGTATTCTTTTAAGGAGCATTTGAAGGAGTGCAGGTTTGTGGTAGTTGTGATAGCTAAGGGAAAGGGCGTTCCATGCTTTTGCAACAGAGAAGGAATAGAGGCTTATACCTGGGCTTTTTTGGGGTTTATGAGTTGTAAGGAGGTGTTTGTGTGTAGATCTAGGATGTGTATTTGGTACTTAAGTGTCGATTAATGGGCTGAGGGCAGGACAAGAGAAAGGTTTATGGATAATGATGTGTAGTGTAATAAGTTGTATGTATTGAAGGTGGAGGGGGGGGGGGGGGAGTTTGAGCCAGCAGAGGGAATGTAAGGCTTTACAGTGACATGTTAGGTGGGATTAATTTTTGGCAAACTTGGTAATTTTATTATAGCATCTTTCAAGGGGGTCTGTGTTTATGCATCGAAGAGGAATTACACTGAATGCCTTATAATTGAACGTTAATGCAAATTTAAACTACAGAACTTGATTAACATTGTAAAATAATTCATTGAATAATCATAGTTGGCCAATATCATGAATGTAATCAACTAAGTTGGAGGGCTTCACCCCCACTTAAACTCTGAGATCGCACTACCGTGTGGAATAGGGCAACTTAAAAAAAAAAATAAATAAGATTTCCTTTGCTTACCTTATGCATCATAGTCCTTTCTGGTTGTTGGCCAGCTATGGTCACTTGAATTACTTTTTGATGTTAAGCATGTTTACTGTTTAACGTTCAGTTATATGGCGTTCGCTGTAATTCTTATTCAATGCATGAATATAGACCCCACTTTGAAACTGTTTTTTTTTTTTGTTTTGTTTTGTTTTAGGAAAGTCTTTAAATTTGTTAAGATTGGATGCCTAGTTTTTGATTCTACGTTGTATATGGATGTCGAATTTGAGTTTGTCATTTCTTACAGCTAGGAATTTGGTGTGTTGAACCAATTTAATTTCTGTGTTTTCAGAAAAGGTTTTGAAATTTGATTTGTTGTAGTGGAGCTGTGTGTTTTTTTTGAGAAAAGGAGTAGTTTTGTTTTTCTAGAGTTCAGCAGTAGTTGAGCATTAGTGAATCAGGTTTCTATGTATGAGAAGGCTTGTTGTGTTATATGTTGTAGGTGTGTTAGTATGTCTAATTTGCAGATGATTGTGGAATCATTTGCATATTCTGTTAGAGTACCTTCACCTGAGGGCTGCGTGTAGGCAGTTGATAAAGACATTAAATAAAAATGGTCCAAGTGTGGAACCTTGCGGTACACTTGTGGGGTGATGAGATAGGAGATAGAGTGCTGCCATTTTACAGCTTGCTGTCTGTCAGATAGCTAGAGCGCCCCTGAAGTGAGGGGAAGAACAATACTAGAAAGTTTATCAAGGAGATTATAGAGTAAGAGACCATATCAAATGTTTTTAACAAGTTTAGGAATAATGCAGATGCTAGTTTACCTGTGTCATGGGCTTTGTTGACACTGTCCTTAAAAATTTAGTAGATAGAGCTGTTGAGGTGCTGTGGGCAGATCTAAAGCCATGTTGAATGTGAGTGAGAAGATTAAGTGTGATGTGGTGAAGAAGTTGGAGGTGTTTGCACTTTTCTAGAATTTTGGAGAGGGGGACAAGATTGCAATGGGACAGACGTTTGTGACTTCTATGAATGGGGATAATGTAGTATTTTCCATAAGGTGGGGACATGTGATTCAGCTATGGATCTATTACTTAAGATGCTAACTGGAAATGTAATTGCATCTACAGCCAGCTTTAGGTGTTGGAGAAGGAAATTGTTTGCTGAGGCAGAGCAGTGTTTAAGTTGTTGCAAGAGTTTTTTTTTATTAACGATAAAGGAATGGGTTGAAAGTTAAAAAGGGGATAGGGGTGTTTCGTTGTTACAGAGGGGTTGGTTATGTGAGTTTTTTTGCGGGTGTGTAAGGGTTATTATTGGGTGATTTATTTGGGGTAGTGGTTCGTGATTTATAAGTTGGGATTAGAGTTTGGTTGGGTATGGATTGGTATAAAGTAAGTATTGAATTTGGTGGCTGCTTTATGTAGTGGTGTGTCTGGGTATGGATTTGGATTGGCTTGATTTCCTGAGTTGTGAAGTAGTGATATGGAGAACCAGAATTTTGTAGGGTTGTTTTTATGGTAAGTTTGAATGTGGGTGTAATATAGTTTTTCATCATAGGATATTTGTTGTTTTGTCTGATTCTGGAGTTGTCTGAATACTTGTAGATTTGTATTCTTTAGCCAAGTTGACCGAGCTGTATCTCTCTCTCAGGCATTTGCATGATCTGATGAGCCATGGAGCGTGGTTATGCTTAATTTTTTTATTTCGTTGTGGGGCTAGTGCATTGAGAATACTTGGGAAAGTCTTCTTGAAATGTTCAACTGTCTCATTAAGAGGGAGTCTTTTAAGGGTAATCCAGCCAGTAGCTTTCAAAGAGTCAATGAATACATCTTTGTTGAATTTTTGTAGGTTACATATGGTTTTGAACTTGTATTGTTTTATGGGTTGGGTGATGGTCCTGTGGGCATAGGCTGGTAGATGGTCACTTAGAGAGTCAGGGAGTGTACCCGAGGAAAGGTAGTTGGTAGGATTAGACACCAAAATCCAGTCTAGGGTGTATTGTTGGATTTTGTTTTTAGTGTAGCTAGTTGGTGTATTAATTAATTGAGTAAAGCCACAGAGGTTTATGCTGTTAGTTGGGTTATGTGTAGAGCTAGTGTGTCAGTCGATGTTAACACCACTGAGGATAAAGGTTTAATTTTGTATTGTTTCAGAATTCCAGGATAGGATATTTTCTAAGATAGGTATCTTTTGTCCTGAAGGGGTGTACGCTACAACAATGCATATGATCTTGGCTGCATTTATTTTTAGGAGTGTTATAAGGATTTCTGCAGTACCAAATGTGAGTGTAATTTTAGCATAGGGGATAATTGTTAGGATGTTTGGGAAGACTAGGGTTATTCCACCTGCTTTTTATGCGCATTGCCTGCTCTGATAGGGCAGTAACTGATGGGGTAGAAATTCAGTACATTTTATTCCAGGTTTTGGCCAAGTCTCTATGATGGCAAGGATGTTTGGATTATAGAGTGTTAACCAGGTGAAAGGCCGCCAATTTTTCATGTTGTACTAAGGTTAAAAGTGATGAATTTTAAGTGTTTTGGTTGTAAGCTGTGGTTGGGGCCATGGTTTGGGTGAATATCTCCACACAAATATATGAGACTGAAAGAGTGTCTTGTTGTTCCTGGAGTTTTGGAAAATGTAGTTTTATGTGCTAATTTTTGGTTGCACTAGTTGGTATAGAAAATGTTGGTGTGGAAATAATGTAATAAAGGAACAGAGGTTAGAGTTGGGGATATCTGAGAGTAGCTTGTGATAGGGGGATTAAGTGGTGAGGCTGAGGTAACTGTGGAGGAGTATTTTATTAGTAGTGTATGTGGTAGAGTTGTCAGGCTGGAGAAGAGAAGGAACAGAAGTGGGAGGCATGAATAAACTAGCATGATTTGGTAGTTAAGGGAAGGTAGGTGTAGATAATTGAGCAGCCAGCAGTAGTGGTGTAGGAGAGAGAGTGGTGAATGAGGTAGAAGTGAGGTAGTAAGCGATGTAGTTAACTGAAGGAGTAGAGTGTAAAGGTGATTGCAGAGAGAGAGAGAGTTGGAGGAGTAGCTATGAGAGGGATAAGAGTAGAGTAAATGGGTTAGGTGGGAATTGGGGGTAAGGTAGGGGAGTGCAGTGAAGCCTGAGTGTGGTGAGGGTTAAAAAGTGGGTGTTAGACACCAGCAGTGGATTTTCTGTTAGAAACAATTGGTGAGACTGAGGAGGAGGTAAGAAACATGCCAAAAGTATTGAAAGTTAGTACCTGGAAGAGAAAAGCTGCAGAGATGCCGAAAGGTAGGATGAAAACAGGAACTGCAGTTAGAGAAATGTGTCTCTGGGCAAGTGCAATCCAGACTTGGTTAGGCAAAAGGAAAGAAGTAAAGGGATAGCATAAGACTTGTAGAGGGGGTTCCAACTAGATGTAGTAGGTGTACGTGTTAGACTCAAAAACTTGTATATTACAAGAGACTGCTAGTTTCTCTCTTGTTTTGCTTTAAGGCAGATGCCAGATGAAATAGCTTAGGTATACATAACACTACTTCTTGTTAAGTCATACAGTGTACATTTGATTAGAGAGTCCTGGGACTGCATCTTGAGACCTTGGTAATGGCTGCAGAGTAATTTGCAGGATGAGGTTTCTCCAGGACAGTGATATCAGAGGACAGTTTATCAGGCTTTCTTTGCCATCGCGCTTTGGAAGTAGGTAATTTGGCCATTCCCACAGAGCTTGCATTTGGTTCTGTAATACCCTGGTTTGTCTTGTCCACATGTTCTCACATTCCATGGTCAGCAAGTTTGTATGCTGCTTCTATGTAAAATACAAGGTTTTGAATAAAAGCAAATTCATCCAATGTAAACACAGTGTATAAACATGGAAACGTATGAGCGAAATTTCAAACAACGCTGTCAAGTTCTGCACAAATAAGGAAGAATGATTCAAAAAATAAGAACCCTCTACAGCAAATGTGGAAAGTAAGTTCCTTTATCAGAGAAGAGTTCAGAGAGGAATAAATTCAGGCTCCATGACATGAGGCCTTCAGTCCCAATACGCACTAAAAATGAGACCCAAGCCACCTAAGCCCAAGAAGCCGTCTGTTGGTTTGCCGCAGCTGTAGCTGTCTGGCTCTCAGCCAGTGCTTCCAGGTCAAGATGTTATGGATTTCATGAAATCAAAACAACCAGTACTGAAAGACTGCTGCTTGACTATCCCCTGCTTAGAGAAAAAGAGAGGCATTTCTCTAAGAGGATCCAGATTCTTTTGATTCTGAGGCAGAGGAATAGGCTTATGTAGACCTGTTCTCCCCTGCCTCTTTCCTTGACTGTCGTTCTGCAGATACCCTGTTCTCAGTCACACACCCTGAGGACCTTCACATAAAGAAGAAATCCTTAAGTTGAAAAATGTTCTGCCAGGCCCAGATCAGGAATATTCAATTCCTGGGCCTGCCTGAATCTTGATCACTGGCCATATCTCCAGCTGTTGAAGCCTTGGATGATAATTTCCATGATGCCTCCTTGCAGTCAGGCTTCCAAATCCCTGCAGGATTCAAGAGTCCTATAAACTCGTGTATAAGAAGCCAGTGGTAGCTCTAGCAGGATTCTAGTAACAGATCTAGTAGAGCTGCATGAATCCCATACAAAACAGGAAGAGTAGGGTTTTAGGCCAGTTTGGTAAAAAAACATACATCTCAGTTACGCTGGGTATTAAGGTTTGCAGTTGTGACACAAGATACAGGGATGTAGGAAAACAGGCTTAAAAAAGGAGATGTGGACATGTGCATTCTTCTTTCTCAGGTTGCTAGTCGCTTCAGGTGTGGCTCTTGTACAGTAGATGCATCATGGAGAACAGCCTGCTGTGTAGTCTGTAGTCAGGAGACATGCCCGGCTGAGGGGGAAAGCCCTTTCCAAACTATGTTAAAGCAGACCTCCTTAATGCTACGTTGGATAAGGAGATCCTCTTTGAGGACCCCCCCCCCCCAAAAAGGGGTTTAAAAAGTTGGAGGAGAAAGAGAAAACTGTTCAGTCTTCTAAAGACCTTTTTCAGTCTCCACCATCCAGATGTGTCAGAAACTACTGAAGTAAATGCTGGTCCTTTCCTCCCAAGCAATGCAGAAGAAAAAAAAATGGAAGTAGTGAAAAAGGGTAAGTTTTCTAAAAAGTGGCAAGCAGACTCCAGATGTAGTAGCCCGAGGGGAGGGGTCTGAGACCTATGGCCCTAACTGAGCACCTTTGACTTATTGCAGCACCCCCAAGAAAACCCACACCAACTCCTCACTGCATCTTGGAGAAAAAAGGAGGCATGCTATAAGTCTCTGCAAAACAAGGGGAAGAAATCATTCAAAACAGTTGATTTTTGCAGGTAGCAAGATAAGGCTGCAACCTACAGTTTCAGAAAACAGCCCAAATTCATTGTTCTTTTGCCAGCTCCTACACAAGTGCATGTCATGCATGTACAGGTGGAGAGTTTCATAGCATAGGGAATCATAGAGCTGATAGCATAAAAGAAAGAGAAGCATGATTTTATAGCCAATTCTTGTAGTCCCAAGAAAGGAAGGATCTTGGAAGTCCATTCTGGGCATCTCAAAATTAAGCAGAATCCTACTAGTATCAAAGTTTAAAATACTGACTCGCAAGAACTGTTAGCTTTGATTCTCCTAGGAGTCCGAATGCTTACCCTGCATCTAAAGGATGGCTGCCTCCATACTCCAATAACTTGGGAATATATATATATATATATATATATATATATATATATATTAATATATATATATATATAAAAATAACACTAAGTGGAAAGAGTTCTCCCACTGTTACCTGAACATATGACTGCAGCTGTATCAAACACAGCAGTCAGTGGTCCTTAGCTATTTGTCAGATCTTTACAACGGAGGCATGTGTTACACATCTCAAAACATTATCATAAAATGGCAAAATTCACCGCAAGTTCCAAAGGTTTCTCCCATCACTGTACTGCTCTTCAATCCCTAAAATGTCTGGAACTACCAGACTAGCTCAACTTTCTACAACTCACAACTGTTCACAGTTTTATCTTTAAACCTTGAGATTGTCCTATCCTTAGTTCTATCTTAACCTTCTACCTCCGTAACAGGCCCCTTAAATCTGAGAATCAGCACTTTCTACAAGTTCGTAAGCCAAACTGGGCTGCAGGACAACTTCTCTTTTATTACTCTATAGCCAAAAATTGGAATACTGTACCATTATTAGCTATTAGAACAACACAAAATCTTGCCCAATTCAAAACATCTATACACACTTATCTTCCACCTGGAACTGTGCTTGCACTCAGCCACCATGAATACCTTTTACTAACATTGCATTTTTGTATGTTTGTCACTAACACGGTTACCTAAAATTTCTCCATGCCACAATTATTCTCTATTTTTTTTTATGTAATCTGTCACTGCTGTTTGTATGATCACTGAATTCCTAACTTTTTTCCCTAATTTGCTTGGTAAATTTCAGGTAACTTTATTTTTATTGTACTGAGGAGCTTTTCTCTCTGGGCCTCCACTGAAAACAGGCTATGTGTGGCCCAATGGATTTTCCTGGTTAACAAACTGCAAATAAATAAATCTGTCCTGGTGTGTGACACTGCCTTATCTGCTTGTCTGCTATTGCATCCCTCTTAATTCTCACAACTACCTGTAAAGTAGTTCTTTAAAGGAGGTTCTCTACTTAAGCCCCCCCCCAAAAAAAATTGTTACTGCCTCCCTAGGACCTACATTTTATGCTAGAAAAGCTAAGTATGCCCCCTTTGAACCAGCTGCCCCACCCACTGTCAAGAGGCTGACATGGAAAACTGTCTTGTTGGTAGCCTTGACTTCTGCTATATGGATCTTTGAACTTCAGGCTGTCATGTGTAGAGAGCATTTATTTATTTTTTTCTCATTAGGACAGGGCCATTTTATGCTCTAATCCTACTTTTCATGCCCAAAGTCGTGGCTGAACTCTTCTTAAATCAGGTTGTTGTTCCACCATTCTTTCTCTTCACCACAAAATGGGAGAAATTGTGTTGTATTCCTTTGATGTGTACAGGCAACTTAGATTCTACCTAGACAGGAAAAAGAGAAAGAAAGTCAGACCATCTTTTTGTTGACTATGCAAAGGAAAAAAGGAAACCTGTCAGCAAGTAGACCATTTCTAAAGGGATTGCTGACTGCATTGCCTTTTGTTACCTAAACCATGGAAAACAAGTCCCTGTCTCTGTCCAAGCTTTCTTGACTAGGAATATGGCTGCCACTACAACTTTCCTAATGGGAGTCTCTGCCAAAAACATTATGGAAGCAGCAACTTGGCCATCAGGCCACATTTTTGCTAGGCATTACAATTTAGGGACCATGTCCAGAGGGCTAGGACAACTCCAGGAGTACTCCCAAGAGTCAGTACTCCAAAAGTGAACTATGAAGAATATTGTATAGTTGTGCATGGAACTTACCATAATTATGGATGTTTTGCAGTATCATTTTCCTTCTTCAATCCCCTCTTTCTCCTGACCTGTGCTTGTAGCTGGGATGGGTACCATATTCACTTTCTTCCATTCACTGTTTAGGTTCTCTTCCAGATGTCTTTCTCTTGCCCCATGGCATCTCATTGGGCTGAGATTAGACTGGTCATTCTCTGGACCTTAGGGTAGTATGGTTGTAGTCTGGAATGAGAAAGACCTGAAAATGAGCCAACTAATTACCCGTTTGACACTTGACATCCTGATGCCAGAAGTAGGGGAGGGAGGTGGTTGAGAGAGAGCGAGAGTATATAGAAATAAGAGAGGATTATTATGTGCAGTAGTGGATTTCCCATGGTAGGTGTTTTTAGTGAAAAGTTATATATATTAACAGACACATGCCACAATGACAGACTACCCCAAAGGTAAGGTTGTTTATGAGCTTACTTTTGAATTAATGTAGCAAGACTAAGCTCTTAGCTAATAAAGGTAAATTAATGGATGTTATTAACTAATAACAATAATGCTCTGTTCGTTTCAGTGCTTAATTTCTGAACTTAACAGCAATTGCTGTACTATTGGCACTGGACTAGAGTAAATAGACCTAGTTCCTGAATATGAGCTTTCTTCCAGATAAGAGTGCTGGTCCAGGAAGTGTGTGTTGAAGGTAGAGGTGTCCTACAATAGATTCACTCATTCTTGTATCCAGAGCCAGCCTTCCCCTCTGAGTATGTGGAATGTGTGACGGTGTTGTTCTGACTGTATCAAGTGCATCTCGTATCTACCAGTTTGTATAAGAAGAACCTTTAAGGGATTGCAGTTTCTGCCTCCAAAAGAGTTCTAAACTTAAGAATGAGGATGCCTTTCTGTGATGAAAATTTGGCCTTCTGACAGAAATATCTCATAATACAACTAACAGTAATGCAGGCTGTCCAAGCATTCTAAACTGAAGTTGCAAGATTTGAGGAACCAGTGAGAATGGGGGGGGGGGGGGTCCAACCATTATGACTGTTATTTCATTGAAATGCAGTTAGACTGGTTGGCAAGTCCGTAACTCTCCCATGTTAGAGTTGATGAGTTGCATTTGATGTTTACAATCTGATAAATTACTTGTTCGATGAACTGCAAGTAAGCAAAGTCTGTACCTCCCTAGCCATATAATAAGATATATAATTTATTAATTGTTGCCTAGGTTAGTTCCCACTTGGTTAGCCTCTTTGCAAGGGAGGCTTGAGGTGGTATTTATACTACTTGGGGAAATTTGGCCAGGGCATCAGGGAATTTCCCCTACTCGTCATTGTTGTGAGTTGGACCCACTTTGGAGGAGCACTTCCTGTTTCCTTTCCATGCACAGAGGTGGCCCATAGAAACAGGGAGGCAGATAGAGAGAAGGAAGCTGGAGTGGTGAACAAAAGTGAAGAGAAAGCAAATATCAAAACCAGAGAATGTGTGCAGGAGTCTGAGGAATTGTTTCAAAGAAATCTGTTTAGAGATGAGCCAGCAAATGGTGGATGTATAATTACAACCCAACAGTAGAGAGGGTTGCAGGATGATTTCCTTAAATAAATGGTGGTACAGAGTGAACCTGGAAAATTAGATATTTACTGGGGAGGGGGCATTATGGAGAAAATACAAAAGGACGATGCAGAAAAAGTAAAATAAGGCAAAAGTGTAGTAATAGAAAAAGAAGGCAGAAGAAAATGATAAATGGAAGTATGTAAAGTAAAGTAATGAAGACAAAAAGATGGATAGGTATATAGTGTGGGACAATTTAATAGCTCCTTTGGGTATAAAAGCACATGATGTAGGGGGCATTTATTCTCAACAGAGAGACATTTTGTGACATTGTATTTGAGACTGTTTTTTCAATGGAAAATGTCCTTGGAGAATATGAAAATAAAGACTGTAACCAATGGAAGCTTTGTGATAAAAGCATTTTAACAGGGAAACATTAAAAGAAAATTCATGTACAATTTTGAAGAGGTAGAAACAGAGACTTTGAAAGGACATTTGTAATCTTTATGTAAAGAAGTACTGGACACTGCAAAAGTTTTTGACAAAAAGAGGTTTATAGACTGGTGGCTGGGATTGTAATGTTGAGTTAAAAATAGAAAGAGAAAAATAATTGTACATAATATCAAGCATGATAAATGTGACAAGAAATAAGGGTGTTGTAAAATACTGGGGACAACCCAAAACATGTATTTTTTTTTAGAAGACTGCATTTATTAAGTGTGTGACAAAAGAAAATGTTATAGTTGTGGGGAAATGGGACATGATACAAAAAATGTGAAATGCAATTTTACAATTGTAAAAAAATTGTACATTTATGGATGGATTGCAAAAATGAAAATATAAGAGTAAGGGAAAAGAAAGAAGAAAATTCCTAAACGGAAGAAATTTTAGAAGTAGTAGAACTAAAAGAAAATTAGATGAGAAAAAAGACTGAGGACATAGAATCTTCTGAAATAATTGATAATACAACATACCCCAGGGATTACCTCAGTGTCACTGCTCGACAGAGGCACAGCAAAATAATGGGTATAGTTCCCCATACTAAAGGGGTGGCGTAAGCCACAAAACTATGGGCTAGGCTTGTAAATGCCCTCGGGCAGATAGCCTAGTATGAACCTATGAACCTATGGGGACTCTATGTTCCACACCAGAGGTAAACCCCTCATTGGTAAGATCAGACCATAAACAAATTTCCCTGGACATCCATATCCCGTCCCCACCCCCAGCCAAGGAAATCACTGTAAAGAATTTCTCCAACGCCAGCTTTGCACTTCTCAAGACTGAGGTGGAATCCTTGAAAGCCCCTGGGCCAGAGGATAATTCAGCCCAATCCGCAGAATCCTTTACAAATGCATTCTATGAGCACCTGCAGGAATGCATGGATCGTGCTATCCCAAATAAAACCAAGACTCACTCCTCCAAAAACAGGAGACCGGTCTGGTGGACGCCGGCCGTAAATAAGCTATACAACAGAAGGAGGAAGCTACCTGCATGACAGAGCAACATCCCAAAAAGGGAAGGCATCTCTGATCAGTATTAGCAAGAAACTTCGATCCCTCATAAAATCATCAAAGGCCAGTTTCGAAAGAAAAATTGCCCTAGACACTAAAGATAATCACAAGGCCTTCTTTAGTTATGTCAGAAACATGGGTGGAAACTCCCAGATATGCTCTGAATTGTTGCATAACGGTACAAAATATACCGAACCTACAGACATAGCCAACATCCTGGCAGACCGATTCAGCGCAAACTTCTCCCCCCCTTCCCCCCAAAGGAGCAAACGCCTATCCCAACTGAATGTAACCTCCCTGACATCACAGATGCACAGGTGAAAGCTGCCCTCTCCAAAGCAAAAAGCACAGCATCTATGGGACCGGACGGTGTCCCAGGCTGTGTCTTACACAAGCTCCAAGAAGAACTGAACCCTCACATTAAGTCACTGTTCAAACTTAGCCTTACTACAGGATATGTACCCAAAGAATGGCGTACAGCTACAGTGGTCCCACTCCACAAAGGTGGTGCCACAACGGACCCGGAAACTATCGCCCCATAAGCCTGACTAGTCTGGTCTGTAAAGCTATGGAGCGTATTATCATGGAACTCATAAACAAAGACATTGGGAGCCTCCAGACACTGGACCCTACCCAATTCGGCTTTGTTAAGGGCAGATCTTGCCTCTTAAACCTAGTTGATTTCTTTGAAACAGTTACCAAAGCCATAGATGAGGGCAAGGTAGTCCACACAGCCTACCTGGACCTCGCAAAAGCCTTTGACACAATACCCCACTCGGGCATCATAAATAAGCTTACCAGCTTAAATATTAACCCCTATATCACAAGATGGGTTGCAAATAATTGGCTCAGAGATGGAACCCACATGGTCAGAATCGCAGGTGCCATGTCTGAATCCAAACCAGTTACAAGTGGCGTCCCACAGGGCTCAGTTCTGGGACCTCTCTTGTTCGGTATATACTTCTCTGAGGTTCAGGCTAACACGGGGGGATTATGGCTGACAAAGTTCGCAGATGACTGCAAACTGGGGGCCATAATCGAATCTCCACCTGACACAAGCATCCTCCAAAAGGGTCTCACAGAGACAGATGCTTGGTGCCACAGCCACGGCCTCAAGCTAAATGCTAAAAAGTGCATAGTCATCCCCTTTGGGAAAATCAAGGTGCCCACAAATTACCACATAGGTGGTAATCCATTAAGTACGGAAGAAGTAATTAGAGATTTGGGGACCAACGTAGATAGTAATCTCTCCTTTGATAATCACGTTGCCAAAGTGGTTAGAAAGACCTTCTATATAGCCCACCTTATCACGAAAGGGTTCGCATCTAGATCAAGAGAGGTCATTGTGCCCCTCTACTCGTCACTCATCAGGCCCATAATTGAATACAATGCCCCTTTTGGGATATACCTTACCCGACACCTGCGGCAACTGGAGAGACCCCAAAAGTACCTAACCAAGAGGATCATGGGCTACAAACAGATGTCCTATGCAGCTTGACTAAAGAAACTCCAGCTCTACTCAGTTGCTTACCGCCTACTCAGAGGCGATCTATGCCTGATTTACAAAGCCATGTCAAACCCAGAATTAATGGACATGCTCCACCTCAAAAAATCCAAGTTCCTTAGAGCTACACGCTCCAGGGACCTAAACCTCAGCACAAAAATAAATAGGACATGCTGGAGGGACAGATTCATTTCCCAGAGGCTCCCCTCACTCTGGAATAGAATCCCAGTTCATGTTAGACATAGCCCCTCGCTGACCCTCTTCAAGCGAAATTTGGACACGTGGATAGGAAATGGCAAATTCAGCCCTGGGATCTCTCCTGTGTCCCTGCTAGACAGAGGCACAGTAAACTATTCTTAAAAGGGTATCTTCTGTGACCTACTTTACAGAGGCGCACAGTAGGCTAATCTAATAGGGAGGTGGAAGCCAAATACACTCTGGCTAGGCTTATAAATGCCCTAGGGCAGATAGCCTAGTATCTACCTATGAACCCATGAAGGAAAGACATAAATTGGGAGATAGCAAAAGGGGGAAAAGAATTCTATTGGTGAAAGGATCAAAGACAGGAAAAAGAAAATGTAAAGGATTAAGTACAAAAGAAATGAAAACACACACGTTTTATATATTTTATATATATTTATATATATATATATATATATATATAGAGAGAGAGAGAGAGAGAATGATTAAGGCTTGGTTATGACAGTTAAGGTGTTTAACTCTTAGACACAAGGTAACAATGTTTGATCCTCACTCTGGAGAAGGAAACTGGCTAGGCTTAGAATGACCTGTTAAGAAAGCTTGCCTAGTAATGTCCTATGAACTTATAAAACCATAAATTTAAGGAAAAGGGAAATTAAAATGTGAGTGCTTTCTATAAATGTAGATAGTATTAAGAAATATAGTAAGATTAGAAATTTTAGAGTGGTGTAATACATATGATTTAGGTGTAATTATATTCGAAGACGCAAGATTTTTTTTTTTTACAAATGAAAGATTACAAACAGAAAAACTATGGGGTGAAGAGATAATCTGGAATTTGGGAAATGAGAGATGTCCTGGAATAGTTGTATTCTGTAGAAATACAGTAAAGATATTAGATGTAACTTTAGCAAAAATGGGAAGATTAATGATTGTAAATTTAAATGGAAAGAATAGGTATATAGAATTATAACATTCTGTGCTTATACTAATTGTAAAAAAGGGAAAACTTATTTCATCAAATTGTAGACTATGTAGTGATAAATATGAATATTGTATCATCAGGAAACTTTAATTGTGATTTTAAGAGGCTAGCTTAAAAAGGAAATTGTGTAAGAAAAATGTTAGAAGTTATAAGATGTGGTAAGCTAAAACTTTTGGACAAGTCATGGACTTACAAAAGGGGGTGTGTATAGAACTGAAGTGGATTTTATAGTAGCAGAAGGTTTGGTTATAGGAGAAGGGGAGGTAGTTGTAACAAGTTTTTCTCATCATCTTGCAATATGGTTAGAGATAAAGGAAAATGAATATATAAAAACAGGCAAAAGCATAAAAAGGATAAATGAGAAAACATTTGAAACAGTGTGAGATCAAGCAAACTTTACTCTATTAAGGCACTTCAGAAGAACTCCCACATGGAGAAGATGCCTGATTCTGTGTACCACAATGCTATGAAGTGACAATAGCAGCAATGTGAATGATTTAGATGAGTTTAGTTAAGAAAGAAGGGTTCATTATGAAGTTAATAATGTGGAGGATCCCCCCCCTTCCACAGGAGATCAGAATGGTTGGCGAGCCATTCAGATCCCTTGAAAGATACAGGTCCCCATACAAGGGAATTGTATGGAAGATGTGAAATGTTAAAACCAACACAACTACCTCAATATATTACCTGAATCAAGGCACCTCCAAGAGAGGCAGGGGAGGAGAAAAAGAAGTAATTACTCCTGAATATGATGGTTTGGTATTATCACACAAAAAGTGATCAACTATAACCATCTGGCTAGAACCTTAGATCATTTTTTGACTTTTGAAAAAAAGCTTCAAGATTCCTGAGGAAATAATTTGATATGACCGATTCCATAGTGGAACTCAGATTATTCACAGGGAAATTAAATCTGGCAGTGCATTTTACTGAGTCCAACAATACGTTTGCAGACTATGTAGAAAAGTATGTTTTTCGAAGAAGTATATTTAATCCACCTTTGCACCCCCATTATTCAAGCCTTCAAGAAGGTATGTGATAAAGATATACATAAGTTAGCAAAAACAAAGAAAAAATATTTCAAGCCCAATCTCGATCATAAAGAGAGCGAATTTTTAAATTCCATATCGAACAGCAAAACTTGAAAAACTTTAAAAAAACTGCAAAAGGTTTTACTGGTGTTTTCTGTACCTTGGCTAAATGCCTTCAGGGAATAATTTACACACAAATTATTCCCTGAAGGCATTTAGCCGAGGTACCAGAAACATCAGTAAAACCTTTTGCAGTTGAATTGCTGAGGCTCTTTGTTTTTTTTTTTTTAATTTTAAATTCCCTAATGTATGGCAAACATATGTATTATGAAACGCAGCAAGGGGGGAGGAATGGTGATTTTTGATGCTGTTAACTCTTCTAGTGCTATGTTAAACATTTTACATGATGATAAAACCTATGAACAGGTTTCAAGAAATGAGGTACACACAGCATACAGAAAAAAGATTTGCAACTAGAAGAATTTCTGTTGGAAAAACAGCCCCTTGTATTTGCATGTTTTTAAGGAATGCCATCCTTATGATTTCTACAATTTTTGGAATTCTACAAATACACAAGTGCATTTTACACCCCCTTTAGACAATTGTTGCAGCACAGGGATCTCAGACATATGCATTGGATGTATATATAGATTGTGTTCTGAAACCTACTGTTGGAAAACAAATGCTCGTGTTGAAGGATTTCTGGGATTTCTTGGCAACATTAAAAAAAAGTTATGGGATAAGAACCTAGGTTTTCTGACAGTTGATGTCATACATTTATTCCCTAGTATACCAAAGGAAGATGGGCTTAGATTATTTAATGTTAGTCTGTTGGCTTGCAACTTCCGTAAAACAGGTGAAATCTGATTATAGATTGTATTTCTGTTGTATTACACAGCAACTTTATATAGTTTGAAGGCAAGATATTTAGACAAACGAGGCATGTAGCAATGGTTGCTGCATGTATCCCCATCTATTCAAACTTGGTTCTGTATGCTTAGGAAAACATTATTTAATTCCTACTTTTACAAGTACTGCAGATTGTATTGCGCATTCTAGATGATATTTTATTTTATGGAGTGGCCTGAAGCATTGCCACAGGAATTTATTGAATGTTTAAATAGTGCAACTAAGTTCCCAAAATTTACTTTCACCTTTAACAGAAATTCAGTTAACTGTCTTGACACCACTATTATATACTCAAAAACTGGTTTTGCATATGCTGTATAGAGAAAACCAACGTTTAGTAATGCATATTTATACTACTGTATTTCACATCCTTTCTGTTGCAAGAAAAGTTCAGTTAAAGGACCAAGTTTCAGGGTGGCTCGCATGATATCAACATTTGACTGTTTGGTAAAAAAAAAAAAATGAAATTAAAGGATATGTTTATTGAGAAGGTCTACATAATTTATTTTTTTGGAAACAATTAGTAATGAAGTAAGTGAAAAGTGGGGTGATAGATATAAACCATTCTGTCACAGTCTGTTTGGAGTTCCTTAGGCAGTTTCTCATTAAGTTATGAAAATCATTGACAAAAAAACTTTAAAGCTATCAATACATTACTATTAAGAGGATTAAGTTGTTTGTTTTACTGCTTCTGTCAGAGACATTTTCACTTAAGGTCAGTCCATTTATTGGAAAATGTATAATTTATTTTAGATGACATCTAGAAAGAGAGTTCCAGTTACCAGAATCAGTTTGATTGTGCTGTGTTTTGTCAGTTTACTGTTCCTTTGGGTTAAAAACATTTTGTCTTTTATTCTACAGTATGTTTTGTTCTGACATGATAACCAGGGGATCTGGTAACTTTAATTGCTTACCAAATGCAGCTACATCACATGCACGTGAAGAATAATAGCAGCTGAGGGCACCATCTTTGTAGCAAGTCATTGTTTGTGTGCTCCTTTGTGTCACTGTCCATAGAACCTGAAATAAGAATTAGTGCAAGTTTATTTTTTTTAAATTCATCTGTCTCATTTAAGTAGAATTTTGATTTTCAATAGGCATGTATTCATTGTCTTGAGGCATAACCTACAAGACGCGGGAGAGGTTAATTTTGATTAGATTTGCGTATCATTTCCAGAAGGTAGTAATGACTAATGTGATACAAGTACTTTTTTTTTCAGTAAGATGATTAAAAGACAGCACAGAGGACCAGGTTGTAGTATAATATGCTAACCTTTTTGTTTCCTAAGTCCAGGACAATTTGTTTGTAGGGAATTGTACTACTATCTTTGAGATTATTTTTCATGTGCGTTGCTTGTTTCATGTAAAATGCAATTTCCATAGTGGTTGCAAGAATGAAGTACAATGAATATGTTGTTGATCCAGAATGCATCACATACTAAATGCTGTTGAAGAACTCTTGCGTTGACAGGTGATTTGCTGAGCCACAAAGGTCATTCAGGTTGGCATTCAGTGATTACTTTTTTCTCTGCAATGACTGTTCTTGTGTCTAAATAAAAGATAATCCAGCTTTATTTTTGTTTTACTTTGACTTTTTTCTTCAGTCTGCTTCAGATGCTGGCATAGACTGGAGAGGAGAGATGATTCTTGCTGTGCGGTCAGTGTTTGAAAAAGAAGAAAACTCCTTGCGTACAGGACTTCTTTCACAGCTTCACGGTCTTGAAACTGGTGATAACATGAGCCTTGTGGAGAGGATTGAAAAAATAATTGTGAAGCAGGTAATTGTCTTCCTTAAGGTGTCCTTATATTGACCTGTTTATCTTCTGATGATACTGTAATTCTGGATTTAGAACAATCTTCTGCATTTATTTGTCTGCATATACTTTGAAGGAAATCACAAAACAGTTTCAAATTTGAGTACACATTTTGATTTTTGGTAATATTATCAGTATTTTTGCCTTTTCTGTGTGCTGTTTTATTTTTATTAACATTAGCAATTGTGATGGCCCGACAGTACTAAAGTATGTGTTTCTACTTTAAGGCTGTGTCCTTTCCCTTTGGTGCTTAGACAGAGTACCAAGGTGTGCCTCTGCCAGTACAGAGAACTGAAGGGCCATTTGGAAAGAGAGGGTAAAGGGACTGGATTTCTGCTTTACGTCCTGGAAGTGGGTATTGTGCTGAGGTGACTAGTGAAAGAGACTAGCTGCTCAATAGTGATTGTTATCCAGCTCTGTAGATGGAGGACCCACCCAGTGATCACATCAGGCACGTCTGACTGCAGTTGGGTAAGAGAGTTGGAATAGATGCAGACAAACATTTGAATAGTTGACCAATGGCTAAATGGGTCAAACAAATATGAGGCTCTGTATGTCTTCCTTAATGAGCAGCCACAATACTGGAACCTTCTTGGAAAATCTCTGTCATGGTAAATGAGAGTGATAGTACAGTTATTGATTAGGCAGTTTAGAGACTTTATAGCTGAAAAGGGTCCTTCCTTAATCACTTAACTTGCATGGTTAAGGACTGAAAGAATGAATGAATAAACAAAGAAATACTTAGCTTTTTGAAGTTTCAGATGTGTAGTAGATATATGTAAGTTTTTATATTAAAGCTTCCTCACTCTGGCAATGAAAAATGACTGAGTACATGTTCTGCTGAGTCAGTTCTGATAAAGCTAGGATGCATTTTTGTTGTGTCATAGCCATGAAAAGGGAACCCAGTTACTTTAAATCCATATTGAGGCACATCTTCATGTGTTTTACAGGGTTATACTATATTATGAAGCAGGACCTTTGTCTGTTCATTTCTTCTGACAGCTGTTATTTTGTTTTCCTCATATCTTGTGAGAAGGGCCACCAACATTTTGAATGCAGCTATTTGGCCTCACCATATATGGCTTTCCAAGTTCTAACACTTGACTTGCATCCCACCTTGGTTCTTTGTTCATTGAATGCCTTCTAATAGTAGATTATTGGCTTCTGATGACCTGGTAATAGTGGCAATCATTTGTTTGGTCCTCTTGCATTTCATTGAATGAACTCAGAGTAGCAGCTGCTGATAATCATTTTTTACTGCTGCAGTGGTCTTAGGCTATTTGGGTTGTATCCTGCCCACGGAGCAACATCTGGTCAGGCTTCGAACAGCCTTGGCTCCTCCCACACCTCCACTATTGACTGCTGATTGGCATGTCCCTTTGACGGAAATCAACTGTCAAATTGTAGACAATGTCAGTACTTTCTTGCCACTTCAAGCAAAAACAGCTTTGAGTCTTCAAAGGAGCAGCAGTTGGCTACAGGCATCATTTCTGGCAGTAAAGGGGGATTATGGGGGAACAGTTCCACTCAGAAAATGTTGCCTTTTAAATATTTTTGATGTATTTTTAATTTTCAGTTTTGATAATGTCAAACGTTTCTTGTCAGAAATTGCTATTTTTAGAATTGAGCTTATTGTTGAATACTGAGACTGTTTTTGTGAGAAAAATGTATTGCCTTTGAGACATTTTAAACTAGGTGTAAAGATTTAAAGACTGGAAAGTGTTTCTACATGCTTAAAATGGTGTTTGAATGTTTTGGTGCCTGTGTACACCTTGTGACAACTTACCTTCATTATTTTACTGCTTGAAGGTGTTGTATTTAAGCATCAGAAAGTATATTTCGGGACTAGACATGTATTTTGTCTGTTGCTTGTGTACACTTTATTACAGCTTATCTTCATTTCTTGTTTTCTGTTAGAGCACTTTTTGTGAAAGGGATTTAAAACCCTGCCAGAATTCTGTGTACTACTAGTGTTTTTCTTTTGAATTTTGAGGGACTGTGTGGAGAAGTGTAAGAGTGTATGCTGCTTGTGTACACTTTATTTGACATCTTGCCTTCCAGTCAACTCATCCCACCATCTCTTACAGGCAGACAGGTTTTTCTTCAGCTACAACATGGATTCTTAGCAGTTATATTGCCGTTTGTTCTCCTGCTGTACCTAAACAAAAATGTAATAGGGACCCCTTGCCTACACAGTGGCCTCAAGACAGCACCTCAGTCACTGATGGGTGACACTGCAGTGGCTATTTGTTGTTCCTCTGAGGACTTCATGGCTTCTCCAGATTCCTCTGGTGTAGTCCCTTCTACCATGATGGACAGGGGATTTTCCATGACCTCTCTGACTGTTCCAATATCCAGTCTGGGCATTGGAGAACCATCTTCTTTGATTCTGGGAGTTTCACTGTGAGGCGCTTCTCAGCAGAGCTGGGGAAAAAGACCTCTTTGCCCCAGATGAAATTACATGGTTTCCTTCCAGAGATGTCCCTAGAAAAAAGAAATAGTTATAGATTGTTCCTCAAAAGACATTTTGTCTTCATAAGGCTGATTTTCTTACCTTAGCCAGGAGTGTATTACAGGTTTTCTATGCTGAATAGCACTTTGTGACAACTTACCAGCAGACTAAATAAGTTAGTACATTCCTGAAGAAAATGTGTTGGAGGGTTCTGACACAGACAGCAACAGGGCTTTTTCCTTTGACTGATTCTGGGGCCCAAAACTCTTATTCAGAGGAAGGTTAGTCCTCTCCAACTCCATTAGGAGTTTTCATTTTCTAAAACTAGTTCAAGGATGAATAATGTATTTTTGTGAGAACAAGTACATGTCTTGTAAACTGATGTTATATTATAATGTGGCAAGTGAATTTATCTCATTCTATACACATTCCTCTAATTATGCCAGTCTGAGTATATGTTAATTGCGACTTGCAGTAACCCTGACTCTGTCTTTAGTCCCCAGAAAAGACAAAACACTTATACCAACTTCCACCACTTATACCAACCCTTCCCGAGGATAAGAAGATAAGATATTGAACAGATTTCACAACAAAATTATATTTGCTTCAGTTTTTCCCTTTGGTAAGAGATTGTTTAAGACTCTTGTATACTAATACTGGTACAAGAGATTTAGCGTTAGAATTGCATAAACATACCTCCTTTCAAGCAGATTCTTTCCTACCCTATAAGTCATAGATTTCTCCTCAGGTTCTTCAACAGAGGCTTAATGTAGGACTTGTACTGCCAGTACATTTAGAACAAAGGGAAGAAGGCTTTTTCCAGATTGTTTTGTAGTTTCAAAGAATGAGCTTTCCTGGAGGCCAGTTGCAGAGATTTTCTTATTCAACCAGTTTGTAAAAATACCAAAATTCTAAAAAATGTTGACCCTTCTGAGTCTTACCAGTCATTCCTTATTTAGATAACTACTTGACCTTTGTAGAGTGTTTTGTCACATCATAATTCCTTAATGTGGGTGTCGTCCCTGTCCAACATAGATGACAAGCAGGCTGGTTATTTCATTTAGATGCTTTAATACATAGAAACACATCAGGATGGATAGCAGCATCATAAAATATAAACAACCTGATAGACTTTACATAAATACATGCTTGCATCTCAACAGCTTACTACAAAATGGCAGTCAGGCTTGCATGGGCTCAGTATTTAAACACTTGTGCAAGCCCTTGGATAGCTTCTTAAAAATACATACACACATTGATCTACATCCTCCCTCTTAAAAAGATTGCCCTTGGCAGAAAATAACATTGGAGTTAGGCATACATTATTATAGACATCAGAAACAAACACACAATGTTCATGTCCAAGTTGTCATGTATCTATTACATGGTCTGGGGATGCAACCAGATCTGGTAACATAACAATCTGAACTGAATTTAGCAGCAGGGAGAGTCTTTGGTGAATAACTAGTATCCGGAACTTCTGGATTCATCACAAGAATGGGAATATTCTCTGGAACGTCCTCTGGAACTGGAACACTGAACAACTCACTCTGAGGTAAAGTGTCTTTCTCACAGGCTGTGTGCTGTGGTATAGGAAAAGACACCAGCATCAAATGTTTCATATTCCACTAAACTCTACTGCTTGTAATTCCTCAATGTACAGCTCTGGGCAAAATTCTTCACGACTCCAGTGCAGTCATAACCTTTGGACGTCTGCATCCTTACCACTTTTACTTCTCTTAATAGATTGAGCGGTTTGCTGGTCTTATCGTAGTAGGACTTCTGGGTTAAATGCTCAATAGATTGGTTTTCACTGACCTTTTGTTCTTGGCACATGGAATCAACAATTGACTACTAACTGGTAATGTGGCTTTGACTGTTTCGACAGAAGTCTCTGAGCAGGTGAACCAAGATGTTTATCACGAGGAATATTTCTGAGATTCAAGAGATTCAGGAAAACATCACTATTGTCTCATTTTGACTTCTCGAGTAACTGTTTTGCACTTTGAACTGCATGTTCTGTCAAACTATTTGACTGCAGATACTCAGGGCTACTTGTGACATAAGTCAAATCCCACTCTTCGGCAAATCTTTTGAACTGTTGGTTTGTAAACTGTGTCCCATTGTCAGAGATAACTTTGTGCAGACTACCATAGACTGCAAAATGATGCTTCATCTTGGTAATGATAGTACTGGATGCTAGAATAGGAAGTAGGTCAATCTCAAGCCAATTTGAATAAGAGTCTACTAACACCAAATAATGTTGACCGTTCCACTCAAAAATATAAGTGGATACTGTCCACCAAGGTAGTTCAGGAATCTGGTTTAGCTTAAGTGGCTCCTCCTGTATTGTGGCTCAGTACTGTTACACACAGAACAAGATAAAAGTGCTCTCTCAATGTTTTGTGGCATAGAAGGCCAAAATAGTAGACCTCTTGCCCTTCTTTTGGTAGAGTCTGTTCTTGGGTGACCACAATGCAAGATAGTAATGTACTCTTGTTACAAGGACTTTGGAGCAGTTACTTTTGGACCTTCCATATTGATACTTTTGTCTGACAAAATCTCATCTCTATTGGAAAATAAGGTTGCACTTCTTGAGGTAAATTAGATTGCTTTGACGGCTGTCCTTGACTGATAAAGGGGTTGAGACTCTATAAAACTGGATCTGTGGCCGTGTGATGTCTCAGCTCACCAAGACGTGTGGAAGAAACATTTCTCATTTCCATGACTTCAGAATCAAGGTTCTCATTCTCATGCTGTTCAGTGGTGTGTCTAGGCAATCTGGATAATGCATCAGCTAGATAAAGAAGTTTGCCTTTCTTGTAGACAAGACTAAATTATACTAATGCAATCTCAACATCATACATTGCAGTCTGGCTGGAGCTGAATGCATAGGCTTTCTCAAGTTAGTGACTAAGTGTTGCTGTTTTTTTTCGATCTGGATATGTCTACCAGAAACATAATCGTGGAACTTTAAACATGCAAACACAATTGCCAAAAGCTCTTTCTCGATCTGAGCATACTGCATTTCATTTTGGGTAAGAGATCTCGATGCATAGGCAACAGGTTGACCCTCTTGTAGAATGACTACACCTAGGCCAAATGTCGATGCATCACATGAAAGGGTGACTGGCTTATGGACATCATAATGTGTGAGGGTTGGTGGACTGCTAATTCTTTGTTTCAGGATATCGCATACGCTTTGGTGTTGCTCTAACCAAGACCATGATATGAGTGGTGCTGAAAGTTGAATCAAGTCTGGAATGAACTTGCCTAGATAGTTAACCATGCCAATAAAACGTTGCAGGGCTTGAACTGGAGCGGTTATCTAAAGAATGGCTGTTTGCTTAGAAGGGTCTGGTTGTAGGCCTGAACTGGTAAATAAATGACCAACATAAGTAACCTCTTGTAGCCTGAATTTGCATTTCTGTGGATTGAGCTTAAGATTCACTTGACATACTCTTTCCTGAACTTTTGTGAAGTTTCTTTTATGCATAACTTCACTATTGCCTCCTATTAGTACTACTATAATAGCACAAGGATACCCAGAAAAAAGTTGCTCAATTGCATATTGAAAGACTTCACTTGCAGAATTTATTCCAGGTGGCATTCTTAAAAAATCTGTACCTTCCAGAGTATTGAACGTAGTTAGTAGTGATGATTTCTTGTCGAGCTGAATTTGCCAAAATGAAGTCTTTATATCTAAGATAGAAAAAAACACTGGCATTTGGCATCAGAGCTGCAACATCGACTGTGCACATGGGATGATGAGGTCTTTAGTGCTTTGTTCAAATGTCATGGATCAATACATATTCTGATGTCGTCTGAGCTTTTCTTACATGCTACCGCCATGGAAGATGCCCATACAGTAGGAGTAGATGAACCAACTGGGAAAATCGCACCTTGTCGCACCATTTTATCTAACTCAGCTTTGACTCTGTCCTACATAGCTATTAAAACTTTCCAAGCTGGCCTGTTAACTGGACTGACATCCTGGTCTAACTTCAAGGAGTACACAGCTGGAAGCTTCTCTAGTTTGTCTTTGAAAAGATCAGCATACGTAGAAAAAATGTAATGTGCGAATTTAGAGTAGTAGTATTTTAAGCTAACATGACAGACTTCCTTGTTAAATGAAAACAGTCGCATTTTCAAACTGTCTCCTTGTCCTAATAACGACTGGACGTGCCTCTTGGCCACATAAAATAATAAGTTGTTACATCTCCCAGCAGAGTAATATGAAAACACTACTGAGCCTTCATTCTGAATTTCTTCACCACCATAAACAACAAGCTTCACACACCTTGCCAAATCAAGTCTTTCACCATGACACACACTAGCAAATGTTGCTGCTGACATAACATTGCATTTTGGAACCTGTGTCAACTTTGAGCTCCGTTGGTTTGCCATTTATCCGAACAGTACAAAATACCTCATTCTTTGCCCATAAATCTACTGCATTGACTGTTTCATGAAGCACTGACACACCATCAACATAGAGCAGGGTTGCAGCTTTGTAATTGATCAACTCATTTCTTAAAATATTCCCTTTAATAAAAGAATGTGTGCCTTTTGATTTACAAAACCTTTTGAAATTATTCCATTTATTGTGTTTGTGGCATTGCTGACCAAAAGCTAAACATTTTTCCTTTTCAATTTTATGATTTCCACCACAATTACTTCAGTTGGCAAAGAAAACTGGGTAAGCTCACATCCTCACCTTTATGCTTGTTTGCTGACTCACTGTTATCCTTCACTGAGACTGTGCAAACTCTAGAATTTGCTTGAAAGCTCTGGGGTTTACCAGTGAATGCTGCAGTGGCTACGGTTGCTGCCATGTGCTTGGGCCTGCTTCTTTTAACCACTTGCTGTGTACTATTAACATGAGCTGCAGAGGTTACTGGAAGCATGCATCTCTCATTTGTAAGCATATTTGTGTGCTTTTCTGTGAGCTTGTATATCTGACAAATCTCAATGGCCTTATTGAAAGTTAAATCACTGTCATGATGCAAAATCTTTCTCATGGCATCATCCTTAATACCACAGACAAGTCTGTCTTGTATCAACTCATCACTTAAATCACCACATGTGGACATTTTAACTTTATTTCTCAAATTAGTTACATATGCTGCAAAAGTTTTCACCAGGCTTTTGATCCCTTGTATAAGATAAGTGCCTTTCCATTGTAACATTTGTCTGGGGGATACATATTTCTCTAAATTTATGTTTTAAGCACTCAAGGTCCTGCCTTGATGGTGCAACAATATGGTGATTTTCACATCTCCTGCAAAGATAGCAGGTGCATACACAAATGAACATTCCCTTTCAGTGGCTTCTGACCCGGCTAAATTAAGTAGAATAAATGCCTTTTTGCGGTCATCCTCATCAGAAAATGCAGCCTATATGAAGATGTACTCTTGCTCACACAATCTCCAGTTCTCTGCAATATTATTGTCAAGCACAAGTGCACTGGGTTTTAGAAATCCGTCTCCAGTGCCCACAAAATATGCACAAACACACTGAAAATATGGCTCTTGTAATTATGTACAAACTGTGCTGTGTGCTTGTAATAACATTTAAATGCGCAATAAACTCTTCAAAATACTCTGCTTTGTGAAATATGCTCTGAAATGGCTGTATTTTACAAAGCTGTACTGTAATATTGCACGTTATGCAGTTCTGATAACTGATATCTTTAATGCGAAAAAGATGTGCTTGGCAAAAATGCAGTTGTTTCCTCTTATTTTATTTATTTTATGTAATTTGGATTTTATTTCAAACATTTTCCGTAGTAATTCAAATATTTTTATCAATGTCTGACATATCGGTTAATTCGAATATTGTTTAGAGCATTCTGTATGCCTTGTTTTATATTTTGCAAATAAATTATTTGAGAAACTTTTAACATCCGAAATTCGTTTCTGATCTGTTTTTACGAATGATACTTTCAGTAGGGATGATTCATTCCTGTATATTCCTCCAATACGGTGGTGGTGCTGCGGTAGCGTTGTCGCCTCACAGTTAGACGTTGCCCGTTCGATTCTCAGAGCGTCTTCTGTGTGGCGACGTTCGTGAATGGGCGTTCCTTCGTTGAAGATTGTGCATTAGGCCCGGCAAGCCAGCACGTAAAAATCTACTGCCAGTCATTAGCGGACCGGAGTTCTGCTGTGGCAACCCATAAAGCATAAAGACACAACACCAACAACAACAAACCAGGTGCCTTTCGGAGGTAAACTGAAGAGTCTGGCTTCCATTCTGTCCCCATGTCCTTTTTAGACGTGCCTGTTTTGACACCATATCACTCATTTCTCTCTAACATAGATGACAAGTAGGCGGGGTATTTTGTTTAGATGCTTTAATACATTAGAAACACATCAGGATGGTTAGCAGTATTAACTGATAGACCTTGCATACATACATACATGCTTACATCTCAACAGCTTAGTACAAAATGGCAGTCAGGCTCGCATGTGCTCAGTATTTATACACTATACCTTTGGATAGCTTCTTAAAGGTACATGCACACATTGATCTACAGTGGGTTTCTTCATTCTTTACCAATCTTGGCTGCCAGATAAAATATTCAGAAATCGTACTTGACTCCATTACACATGATTATGGTTTTAGACTGCCTTCTAGATACATGTCTTCAAAGGCATTGAAAACACAGGAAAGATGAACTTCTATCTGGAGTCTTTCCACATCTTCAATCAATCTGAGACTCTAGACAGAGAACATCTCAGGATTTTGGGGTTCATGACTTGCATATTTTTCATGATTCCTCTTGCCAGGTTATGCATGAGAAAAAAAATCAGTGGTTTAAAAAAAAAAGAAAAAAAAATGCTGGCCAATTTTGGGCTTCATCAAGAAAGAAATGCATTGGGGGAGGTGATGTGATGGCTTGGTTTTTGCTTTGGGAGCAGTTTCTGTGGGGTTAAGTTGCAAGGCCTGTGGGGCAGTTCAGACAGACCAAAGCACATAAATGTCAAAGAACTGTTAGCTGGGATCCATGCTGTAGAATCTTTTCATGATCTATGGTCCCCAGGACCATTTCGGATGATTACAGATAATCCTACAGTGACGTGATACGCAAGTAGGAGAGTACCAGGTCTTATCCCCTACACCAGTACATTTATGGCTTTGAATTTCTTTCAAGAATATCCTAATATTAAGTTTTCGATTGTTTTGCCTGAGATTTGCCCATATAGACCATGACTCTTCTCTTTACTTCTTAAAACATCAGTTGCTGTTATTAAGCAAAAGCTAGGAAAGGCCATCTGGCTGCTTCCATCAAGAAAAAAAAAGTGACCCCTGGAGGAGTAATTCTTATGGGACTGCCAATGTTAGAGGAAAAAGAATAGCAATCACTTTGGGGATCTTTGAGGGAAAGACGTATTCTCTTTTCAGTTGGAACCCAGTAGGTGACCTGTCAGTAAAGGGCTCATAAGACTTTTTTCTTTTTTATCAGCAAGGGCATGAACAAAGGGGTTGATGACATTTTTTCTTAGCATTGTATGCTTCCTCCTTGCCTATACTAGTGGAACTGCTTCCAGAAGCCTTTGGCTTGGATGGACACACTGATACCACTAAGGCTGTTCTTTCCTTAAGAATTATAATTTTCTAAACAAGTTATAAGTGTGCAATTACTCTGAAGTCTCAATAGAACACATTTACAGTTCTTTGTTCCTGTTTCCTAATTTCAAGGAGATTCATCCAGCAGCTTTGTACCTCAAAAAGTATCAGCTTTCCTTGTAGTTTAATATATATATATATATATATATATATATATATATATATATATATATATGTCTGTGTGTATATATGTATCTGTGTGTGTATGTATATCTCTCTCTCTCTTTATATATATATATATATATATATATATATATATATATATATATATATATATATATATATAGTTGTAGTACACACCCATATGGCTCCATCCCATTGACTGAATGTGTTTAGTCAACCATTTATGATTGATTAAACAGCTGGTTGACAGGTGTCTGAGACTAAACAATTCCCAAGATTGAAGAATTTGCCCTTAGCCTGTGTTTGTGTGATCTCTGAGTTTGTATGTATAATTAAGGGGGGGGGGGCTGCAGAGGGGCTTGCCGTCCTGCAAAAACAATTGATCCAATATTGTCAGTCATCTCTTCTTGACTTGTGGGTCTACAGTTCCGATCCTCGGAACTGATCTGGCTGTTAAATAGCTCGTGTCAGCCAAAAAAATCTCTCAAGCTACAAGTCTACCCTAATGTCCCTCTTTACATTACCTCAGGTCTCGTTTGCCGCTCTTGCAGCAAGACGCGTCAGCTGACTCCCTTCTCGTAGCTAAGTAAAACTTTATATTTTTTGTCCTTTTTCTCTAACTGGTATTAATCTCTAAACTCCTTAGAACCCTTTATTTTTTTCTGGTCTACCCCTTAGTGTGAGTATGTGTGTTACCTTTCCCTTTACCATTGGTAATCTCCACTACCATCGTTGGTAGTTCCCTTCCCCCCTCTATCTTACCGCAAGGTAATCTTTCCTACCATCATTGCTGTAGTGCTTTCCTTTGTAGTGTGACTTTTTCTCCTCTTTTCTACTCTTTCTGCCTCTCCTGCATTTTTATTTAGGGCAATGGCAGAAAAGTCTAAACGCTCCACTACTGGCTTTAAACAATGTAAAGAGTGCAGCAGGAAAATGCCAAACCTGGATGGCCATGGTTGTTGTGTATATTGTTTGGGTGTATCCTACTGACTGTACAATCTGCCAGGGTTTCCGTAATAGAGCCCTGATAAAATGTAGAAATAAGGTTAGTCTCAAAGGGCTTCTTAAAGCCCCTTTTGAAGAAGCCTTGTCCAAGACTGATCAGTCTCCTCTGGCCTCTGGATGTTCATCGTGTTTCACTGTTGCAGTCATTACACTTGGGTTATCCTGCTGGCAGGCGACCCGCAGTCGGCCCGAGTTCCAAAGTCTTGGTTGGGTATCAGTTGCTGTCGCCTCTTCCCTGACGTCAGTGCGCCAGGGGTATAAAAGTTGCAACCGACGCCATTTTCTTCAGTCTTTCTTGCCATGCGGTGCCCGAAGCAAAAGCAGTTTGGCCAATTCCTGAGATTTTCGAAATTGAGTTTCAGAACCGAAGTCCTCAATAAAGCTAAGTACCCCGTTGGGGAAACTTTTTCTTGCTCCAGACCGATGTCAGTAAAAGTTAATAATTGTATTTCTTGTGGGAAGCAAATACCTCATAAGGACTTTCACTCTTACTGTATTCCTTGCCTAGGCCCTGACCACGACGTTACAAGTTGTCGGTTTTGTGCTAGATTCAATAAACGCACTATTAAACGTTGGTTTGATTTTGCTTTACATTATTTTGGCCGAAGGTTTAATTACATAATGCCATCGGAACAACCGACGACCGGAATTTATAAAAAGCGCAAAGACAAAGAAAAGGACAGGCATCCGAGGTCCAAAACCGATGATGAAGCCTCTTCAAGGCCAGTCACCGGTTCTCAGTGAAGCGCTTTCGCAGCCCCTGACACCCGCTACCTCAGAGCCACAAGCCGTAACAGACAGCCATGTGGAGACACAGAGGCCTGTGGAAAACTCAAGGTATTGGGCCTACGGAAATTAATCCCTCAGATGGGTCCGGAGTCGCTGAGCTTGCATCGGCTTCGGAGGGTGTTTTCAGACCTTCACAGCTTACAATTAAGCCCACTACATCAGCCAAGGCAAAGTCAAAAACACCATTAAAGACAAGGAAGCAAGTACAGCATTCTCCTGAACAGTCATCCATGCCAAAGAAACAGATGCTTAAAATAGTCGAAGACCTAATTACTTTAATCAGAGGTTCCCATCCCCCTCCTGACAAAAGGCCTAGGCAAGACACTGACTATGATTCCTCTGACCAGGTTTCCATTTCCTCTGATTCCTCTTCTGATCAGGAATATTCTCTCCCTCCCTATGAGGACTCTGATGCAGAAGAGTCTATACCTTCAGCCTTCTCTGCCTGAGGATTATTCTTTTGGAGAATCCCTGCACACCATGAGGGAGCATTTCCATTGGGAGAGCCAGGATTATTCAGAATCCAAGAAAAGGCTCTGAGACTTCCTTTTATTGCCTCAGCACAGGCCCCTGGCTATCCCCCCTGTGCTTGATATTGTTTTCTCTGAATCCAGTCTGTCTCCTGATTCTTTACCCCCTGCACCAGTCAAGCCAGACAAATTCTACAGGGTCCCAGACTCTCATAAATTTCTTTACAAAAACCCCGCTGCAGACCCAGAAACAATTTCCCAGGGTCCTAAAGGGGTTAAGGCTTCCACTGCTAAAAATCCTGTCCCCTCTGATAGGGATTCCAGAGCTCTGGACAGATGGGGGGAAAAAGTTTACACTTTTGCTACTTTAGCTGTAAGGGCTTTAAATTGCCAGTTTCACATGCTTAAATATCAACAGTACCTCATGTCATTGTTAAAACAGAAAATGGTTTTAAATTCAGAAAGTCCTGACAGTAAGGAAATGCAGGATTTATTGCATGCAATTGAACAAGTGGGAAAGCATACTCTGCAATGTGGTTTTGATTCATTAGAGGCTTCTTGTAGAGCCGCAGTTACAGGCTCTGTTATTCAAAGGCATGCTTGGTTGAAAGAACAAAGTTTACCTGACCATGTTAAAGTAAAATTATTGGATGCTCCATTACAGCATGATACTTTGTTTGGTGTTAAGGCAGAAGAGGTGTTAAAGAAAATGGAGGATAAAGCAAAATCAATGCAAACAGTGAAGGATTTCTTACAGGTTCAACCTCCTAGATTTAGCAGAAACTGGCCTTCAAAAAATTGGTCCTTCCCAGTGTCAGACAGGCCACAAAGAGACAGATACAGATGCCCAAGAGGCAGATCTCAGCCCCAAGGCTCCTACAGACCTAAACTATGGGGTGCTTCAACCCCCAAAGAAGGGGAAGACAAATCACAACCTTATAGGAAACAGTGCCAATGACTTCCCTCTACAAATGCCAAGCACTTACCTTTTGGCAGCAGCCTAGGGGGAAAGCTAGCACGTTTCACCAAAAATTAGCACATGATCACCCAGGACCAATGGGTGCTGAATATTGTTTCTCAGGGTTACAGGTTCCACTTCCACACGCTTCCAAAATCAAAAGGTATGCCAGACCTGCCATAAAACCAATGGGCAGAGGCGCAAAAACAGATTGCTGCTCTTATGGACATGGGAGCTATTCAAAGAGTTCCACAGCAAGAACAGGGCAAGGATTTTACTCAAGACTTTTCTTAGTACCCAGAAAGGACAAAGCCTGGAGACCAATACTGGACCTGTCAATCCTAATTACTTTCCTGGATGTTCCAAAATTCAAAATGTTAACACTACAGCAACTTCTGCCCATGCTGGGCAAGAAGGCTTGGCTAGTTACTTAGGACCTCCAGGAGGCATACCTGCATGTCCCAATCAGACAGTCTTGCAGAAGATACCTCAGATTCATAGCAGGCTCAATGCATTACCAATTCTCTGCACTGCCCTTTGGCTTATCTACTGCGCCCAGGGTCTTCACAAAATGCCTGGCACCAGTAATTGCATTTTGCAGACAAAAAGGAATTCAAATATGTCCCTACTTAGATGACTGCCTTAGTCAAGCAGAGAGTAAGGACATTCTTCTAAAGCATCTGGCGTTTGTAAAAAGATTAATAATTTGCCTAAGGTACACAGTAAACAAAAAGAAGTCAAAACTAGTGCCCTCTCAAGAGATAATATTCCTGGGTGCAAGCTTAAATACAACTGCCCAGATGGCTTATCTCACGCCAGACAAACAAAGGCAACTGACTCATTACTTTCAAATGATGGCAACAAAGACCCAGCTCCCTGCAAGAAAAATAATGCAGGCCCTGGGCTTCATGTCATCCTGCATTCTACTAATTCCATATGCAAAACTGCATATGAGGAAACGACAATGGTACCTAAAAAGTGTGTGGACTCAGCATTGTCACAGCCTGGAGACTATCATAACCTTAATTCCCTGCCTACAACAGGAGTTTCGATGGTGGTCCCAGGCCTGTCACCACAACAAGGGACAGACTTTCACCTTACCCACAGCCAGGCAGACAATAACAACAGATGCATCGGATTATGCCTGGGGGGGGCACATATGGCAGGAAAATGTATTCAGGGCACTTGGCCCAAGGAACAAATGCATCTTCACATCAATCAAAAAGAGATGCTAGCTGTACAGAATGCCCGGACAGCTGTCAAGGACCTACTACATCCAGGACAACTATTAATAAAGATGGACAGTATCACAGTTATGTGGTACATAAACAAGCAAGGGGGCACACATTCCTACCCCCTATGCAGGCAAGCCATGACTTTGTGGAACACAGCACTGATCTATCAAGTACATCTGCAGGCACAATTCCTGCCAGGAACAAAAAATACACTGGCAGACGAACTAAGCAGAAATCTCATGGATCCTCACGAATGGAAACTAAATCCACAAGTGTTCAGCATGATAACGAGGAAATGGGGATGCCCAGACATAGATCTTTTTGACTCCCCTCACAATTACCAAATACAGAAATTCTGCACAAGAACTTATCACTCTCAAGCATGGAATATGGATGCTCTGCATTCAGCTGGAAAGGCCTGACAGTCTATGTCTTCCCTCCGATGCCTCTTCTTACCAAGGTACTCCTAAAAGTCAGACAAGAAAGGCCAAAAATGATCCTGATTGCCCCAGACTGGCCACGCCAGCACTGGTACCCAATCCTAAAGAGCTTGTCTCAAGGCCCAGCTTGGCTTCTACCTCAAATTCCTCATCTTCTGACAACAAAACAATCAGATTCTGCACAGTCAACTCAGAACCTTAAATCTGGCAGCATGGCAGATAATGTAGCCATTCAGACTGCACCTCTCTCTAAAGCTGTTATGGATGTCATTTTAGAAGCCAGGAGGCCCACCACTAGGAAATCTTATGCAGAAAAATGGAAGAGATTCTGTGCTTGGAACCAGGCACAAGGGCTCGAACCTCTTGTCCTTGATATACCTCAGATTTTACAATACCTAACTGAGATGCTGGACAAAGGCCTATCTTTCTCATCTATTAAAATCCATGCCTCTGCCATTTCAGCTTATTACAATACGGAACCTCCTATTTTTTTCACATCCTCTACTACGACAGTACCTCAGAGGGGCAAAAAATATAAGACCCCCAAGGAGAGCACCAGTACCAACTTGGGATCTCAATTTTGTTTTAGAAACATTCACACTGCCTCCTTTTGAACCAGCCAGCACAGCTGATCTAAAATTCTTATAATGGAAAACTGCTCTGCTCCTAGCAATAACTTCAGCAAGAAGAGTCTCAGAGTTGCAGGCATTAATGGCTGTGGAACCTTTCATCCTTTTTCATCAGGACAGGGTTTCTCTTAGGACAAACCCAACATTCATGCCAGAAGTGGTCTCCAATGTGGCCTTAAACCAAACCATTCATTTACCTACTTTCTAGCCAAATCCCCAAAATAAATGGGAGAGACATCTGCACGCTTTGGATATACACAGACAGCTATGATTCTACTTGGACAAAACAAATGCTTTCAGAAAAACTGAGCAACTGTTTGTAGCCTATGCTGCAGGATCACAAGGAAAGCCTATTACAAAGCAGACAGTCTCAAAATGGATAGGACACTGCATCCGCTTCTGTTATGCATAACATGGCAAATCAGTACCTAAGGGCATTAGGCCTCATTCTACCAGAGCAGCAGCCACTTCAGCAGCTTTTCTCAGAGTAATACCAACAAAAGACATCTTAGAAGCTGCAACCAGGAGCTCAGTGCACACTTTCACCAAGCACTACCACTTATCTCTCTACTCTAAATCCAGAGCAGGCTTTGCCACTGCAGTTCTGCAGGGCCTGGTAGCCTCTCCAAATCTGATTTAGACCCAGCCACCCAACCTCAGCTTTGGGATTCTACTCAAGTGTAATGACTGCAACAGTAAAACATGATGAACATAGTACAGTTGTGTACCTACCATAAATGTAGATGTTAGAGTGTATTCACTGTTGCAGTCCAGGTTACCCGCCCACCATCCCCCATTTCATTGCTGGGACTTTTCTGTACTTCTCAGCTCTGTACAACCTATGTGGTGTATTTGCTTGTAGATGAAGGAAATGTTTATAGTAATATATGCATGTATTTTGGCATACTTTTATCTTTCCAGCCTTCCTATCTGGGAGCACCTGACATCTGGGGCAAGAAAAACTGAAGAAAATGGCATCGGTTGCAATTTTTATACCCCTGGCGCACTGACGTCAGGAAAGAGGCAACAGCAACCAACGCCGGACCAAGACTTTGGAACTCGGGCCGACTGCGGGTCACCTGCCAGCAGGATAACCCAAGTGTAATGACTGCAACAGTGAATACACTCGAACATCTACATTTATGGTAGGTACACAGCTGTACTTTGCAAAGCTTCCCATTCATGCCGTCATGTCCCTTGGCACCAGCCGTTAAAAAGCACAAGCATGCATCTGCAAGTTCCTCTTCGGAATTGAAATCTAAGGTTCCGAAACTTTCAGAATGGACTGAATCTTCAGCACCATTACCCTTACCAGTGCCATTGACCACGACGTCTACTCAAACTATGACTCCTACCACTTCCACTTTGGCCACAGTTCCGACACCGGCACCGATTGTCAATGCTGCCATGTTGGCGCTGATATCTTCCACAGCTCCACAGACAGTGCCGGAGACTGACATTTCTACTCAGCCCAGGACCATGTATTCCTCCTTCATTGATCCCTCCCTTAGACAACTCCCTAGCCCCTTTCCAGAAAGACTGAAGGCTCCTCCTGGATTGTCTGTTTGCTCCACCAGAAGTCTATCAGAGGTTGATATAGTAAGGTTGGTGGATCAGATCCTGACAGCCAGGGGTCTTCCCTCATTTTCTCAGCCCCTTCTCCCCTCTGGTGCAGGGGGTTTCTCTCCCATGACCCCATCATACTGTCCTTCTCTGACCTCTTCACAGGCTTTAGAGCTCTTGACTCCAACTTCCCAGGTTCCAGTAACTTAGTCACTGATAACCGTTGTGTCTATGACACCAGGTACAGTTCTGATGCCCTTGGTGCATTCAGGACTGTGGTTTTGCTGTCGGGCCCGAGAAGTTCGAGTCAGCTCTGATTTTTTTTCTGTGGAGCCAGCCTTGTCTCTTCGGGCTGTGCTGACAGAGGACCTGTCCTCTGTTCTGGTTTGTCAGGTGGGTCTTTTGGAGAGGGGTGTGACCCCATTTTCGAGTTTGTCTGTCTCTATTCCAGGTTCCCAACCCTCCTCAGGGGTTCCTGCCTTTCAAGCCATGGAAAGAGCCTTGGCCACTGCCTCATCTCAGGTCGCTCCTGTGTTACCGGACTTTTACCCTTTGATCCCAGGTTTATCTGTTCTTCCATCAACCTCTATCCCTGGACAGTGAACACCAAGGTCGCAAGACTTATCTACTAAAGGTGTACCCTCTTGTGACTCATCTTCAATTGCTCCCACTGAAGAGCCGCCTCAGAAGAGATTGTGTAAGAGGAAACAGCTTGATTCTCCTGAAGAATTTGTCACAGAAGACATGGATTTCAGTGAGGGGGAGGGTTCCCATGGTCACCCCTGGAAGACATCTCCTTTGGAGACATTCTTGAGATCCTAAAACAAAGGGGTGATTGCAAGCCCAAATACCCTTCCTATGAGGAATCCGTGTACCTGCAGGCCTTTGGTGCTCGCCTGTCTACCTCCTGGGTGACCCTGCCCACTGATGACCTAATTGTTGATCGCTTAGGGAGCTTGGAAGGCTCCTGATTCTGTAGAACCTGTCCCTCGGAGCCTGACAAAATATTTTCCACTCCATATTGGGTATATGGCTTAGTAGTTGAGGCCATGGTGATAACGGCTGCCACCAAGAAAGAACTAGCCAAGGAAATATCTACTGTACATCTCTCTAACGGAGAGTCCAGGGTGATGGACAGATTTGGGAAGTGGGTCTATGCATCATTGACCTTTTCCATCAGGTGATTGAACTTTTTGGCACACTTTACTAGACTTCAGAGAGATCTGGTCAGGGAGCTATCAGATACCCTGGCAGGAGGAGTGGCTGAGGGGATTCAAAAGAAGGTGGCGTCCCAGTTGGCTACCGTGGAGTCTATTTTGAACTCATCCTTGAGGCTCATTGCGCATGCAGCCGAAGGGGCGACTAGGTCAGCAGGTTCAGGTGTTGCTATTCGATTATACACTTGGATGCATCTGTGTGAGTTTGCTGAAACATTCAAGTATTTCTTCGTCAGTGCTCCCTTTGATAGATCCTAATTGTTTGGGCTCAAAGTTAAGGAAACTCTGTCTAGGTGTGAAAAGGATGGAAAGACTGTGTCTGCTGTCGGCATACATTTTTTCACTCCTGAATGATCCTACTCCAGAAATCAGAGGAGTGGCAAAATGTGGTTCAAGAAGTCCCAGAAGCCTTTCCAGGACACACGTGGTGCAGACCCCCCTCTGGGAAGAGGGGGGAGTTACAATGGAGGACCGCCGTCCTAGAGGCAGGCGTGATCAACAAAATCAGGCTTCCAGGGAGTCCTCCTCTGGTCAACCCTATCAGCGCTTCTGAAAGGGGGGCCTGATTGCTTGCCTCTGGAGGCAGTCAATGGACGATTCTGCTTGCACCCAACCACCTGACGACGCATAACTACTGATGCCTAGGTACTAAGGGTTATTTCCAGAGGTTATTCAGTCTCCTTCACCCTTTACCCAAGAACCCAAGCAAGACTCCCCGATGTTCCACCCAGTCAGAAGGATCAAGCAGTATTAGAAATACAAAAGCTGCTAGAAAAAAGAATCATACAAGAAGTAACACCAGACCAGTTAGGATCCAGATTTTACTCAAGATTCTTTTTAGTGCCAAAGAAAACAGGGGACTGGAGACTAATTTTGAATCTCTGCATTCTAAACAAATTTGTCCAACAGTCAAAATTCCAGATGGACACAGTTCAGTCAATACATCCCTTCTTAGAGGAAAATGATTGGATGTGCTCTATTGATTTTCAAGAAGCATATTACCACATAAAGATGGACAAACGCTTAAGAATGTTTCTCCACTTACGGCTAGGAGCCAGTCTTTACCAATTCAGATTGCTGCCCTTTGGTCTCACCACAGCCCCCAGGGTGTTCATCAAATGCATGTCAGTGGTTACAGCACATTTGAGGCTGCATGATTTCCGGGTGTTTCCTCAGGTAGACAACTGTTTCCTCACCGATTCCACCAGGCATATACTTCTACAAACAACACTTCATTCTGGACCTCTCTCAACAGCTGGGCATCATGGTCAGTTTCGAGGTCTCAACTAACCTCTTCTCAAGATATGGAATTCATCAGAGCTCATCTCAACACTGTGGCTTGTGTGGCACCCCTTCCCATCCACAGGTTGCAGAAAGTACAATCGTAGGTTCACCCTTTTCTTCTTTCAAGCAAAATACCAGCTCATCAAGTTCTGCAAGTATTGGGGTCTATGACAGCAGCGATCATGTTAGTCCCACTGGCAAGATTTCACATGAGATTTCTTCAATGGCTGCTTGTGAGCCAATGGTCTATTCTAACCCACCCCATGAATCACCTATTTTTTCTGTCCATCCGATGCAAAAACAACCTATCCTGGTGGATGCAGTCCATGGAGATTTTTCTAAGCCGTTCTTTTGTCCTCCCTCAGCCCAAGGCCATAATGACCAAGGATGCTTCCCAGATGAGGTTGGGGGCCATTATCTGGGGAAGACAGTCCAAGGCATTTAGTTCCCCACTGAGGCCAGTCTGCATATCACTGTTCTGGAGGTCAGGACAGTGCTTCTAGCGTTGCAAGCATTTCATTTTGCCTTACCTCAAAGGATGATAGCTATTCAGTCAGACAACATGACCGTAGTCTGGTACATCAACAAACAGGGGGAACCAAGTCTTACTTGCTGTATCGAGAAACCCTTCGAGTGTGCAATGGGTATAACTTCCAACTGCTTTCTGATAGCAACGCACATCCTGAGGAGTTCAAACGTGATTGTGGACAAACTGAGCGAGTATATCCTCATGCCTCATGAATGGTCTTTAAACCCCAGAGTGGCAAAGATCTTTCTTTGCTGGGGCCAGCCTTGCTGCAACCTGTTCGCTTCACCACTGAACAGCAAGTGCAGAAGCTACGTTGCCCTAATTCCCCTCGAGGAGCCCCCAGAGATTCTATTCTCCTCGATTGACCCCTGGGTCTTCTTTATGCCTTTCCTCCTTTCCCTCTTTTCTCAAGAAAGCAGATTGGTTGGGAACCAAAGTAATCCTCATTGCACCTTACTGGCCTCGACAGATATGGTTTTGCTTCCGTTGGCCTCATCTACTTCGCTGTCCGTGGATTCTGGACCCAGTTCCAAACCTTCTGTCCCATCCTCTGGGACTAGTGCACCCCACTCTATATACCCTCAAGCTGACTGCTTGATTTCTCCAGTTCCGTTAGTCACCAGGCATAATGACATCATATCTCCTGTACAACATATTTTGTTGGCGTCCTATAAACCATCCACTAGGAATCTCTATTGTAATAAATGGAAATGATTTTCTATCTGGGCTTCTGATAATGGTCTGGATTTTTTTTCAGCACCAGTAGAAAAAGTTCTAGAGTTTCTAGTTACGATCTTTGGTAAAGGAGCTTCTGTTTCCACTATTAAAGTTATCATAGCAACTGTTTCAAATTTTCATAATGGTTTCGGTGATCAGCCCTTAATCTCCCACAGGCTTTGTAAGGTTTTTCTTAAGGTCACCATTCATCTAAAACCTCCATTCAGGGATCCTCTACCACCATGGAACTTGACTGTTGTATTACAGTCTTAAATTTCCTCTATTTGAACCTACAGCTACCTGTGACTTAGAATTTCTTTCTTGGAAATCTTTGCTTCTTATAGCTGTCACCTCGGCGAGACAAGTCTCCGAATTACAGGCTCTATGTTCTAAAGCCCCTTATCTAGTTTTCCAAAAAGTGTCTTACTCAGAACAAACCTGTCCTTTCTTCCTAAAGTGATTTAAGAGACCAGTATCAGTCAATCTATAGACTTGCATGTATTCTTGCCAAATTTTTCTAATAAAGGTGAATACTGTTTGCACTTTCTGGACGTGCACAGGCAGTTACGTTTTTATCTTTACAGAACTAGGCATTTTAGACAATCAGAACAGTTATTTGCGTCTTTTGCAAGCGCAACCTTGGTCAAATTTGTTTCTAAGGTTATTCTATCAAGATGGTTAAGGGACTGCATTTCCTTTATTTACATGAAAAAGACTCCCTGTGCCAGTGAAGGCACATTCTACCAGATGTATGGCGACTTCAGCTGTTTTTCATTCTGAAGCTTCCATGTCAGAAATTTGTGCAGCTGCAACATTGGCTAGCAGCTGCAACATTGGCTACTCCACATACTTTTATTACTCATTAGAAATTGGAAATGGTCTCCATGGGGAGAGCCTCCCTTGGTTCTGTGGTTCCCAGGAATGTTCTAACATAGGGCCACCCAGGATCTAAAGTAGCTGGGGACTCTGTTCTACAAGTCAAGAATAGATGAAGATTGACAACATCAGATAAAGAAGTTATGACTTACCATAATGTTCCATCTGTGGTGGTGGTGTTCATCTTTCTTGCGTCCCACCTCACCTGCCCCCTCCTATAGAGTTCTGGTGGAGTGACATGCTGTCCTGGGTTTCTTTGTTAGGATGCACCTTGGACATGGCTTCTGGCTTGAGTTAGGGCATTTTCTTTTTTAAGCTTGCAAACTTGATCTGAGGTAATATAGAGAGGGGCATTGTGGGTAGACTTGTAGCTCAAGAGATTCTTTTGGCTGATGCGAGCTATTTAATGGCTGGATGGGTTCCGAGGAATGGAACAGTAGACTCTCATAAGTCAAGAATAGATGAAGATCGACAACACAGATGGAACTTTATGATAAGTAATGACTTCTTTTTTTTTTGTTTGTTTTTTTGCATGTGCTGAGGCTGTTTCTTGGTGGAGTTGCTTGTCGACGTACACAATTTTGATTTAAAGACATTGATAAGTAGCATGTCAACAGTGTTCAATGTATAATACACCCATATATGTCGACGCACGCATGTTCTATCTATTAATTTTTTTATAAATGTGTGTGTGTGGGGGGGGGGCATGTCTTGGTAATCCTTTGACGTTTCATAGTAAAACCATAACAATATTATACTTTAACAATGAGACACACAATGCACCTAAGAATAGTTTAATATCATACTGTAGATAGTAGTACCATATTGGCTTGCTCAGTATGAGGTGTTTTGATGGTGAGATCTTTCCACTGACAGAAAAATATTTGTGTTTTTTGCTTGTAATACCAACTTGGTATAGAAATATTCCAGACAAGTATTGCATTCTGTGCAGTGAAATGAAGTCTAATATTCACTTTTAATAGTAAGAATATAAAGTGACTTTGTAGACTGTTATGTGTCCAGCAAACCCTTTAACAGTTAGGAACTATTCCAAAGCAAACTACATCATATTAAGTGATAGTTTATCAAAATGCATTGACCCTCCCAACTGCCAAGTCTATAACTTAAGCAAAATTGTTCACAAAGACCCTGTACAACCATGTTAATGACTGTGTAGAGGCTGCTGTACCCAGTAAAAGTAAGCCCTAAACAAACTGTAAAAACACATCTCACTAGTAGAACCCTAACCTTTAACAGGGTATGTAACAGAAAGAAAAAAGGCATGGCTAAAATCAGGAAGAGCAACTCTCATAATAATAGGAACTCTAATTAAACTAAACAGGAAACTAAGAGAACTAATTAAGACCAACACAGCCAATTACATGGTCAGGATAGCCTCACAGGCTAAAGAGAACCACAAAGCTTTATTCAACTATATCCAAAACCTCAAAGGTAGCACACATCAGTGTGCTGAACTGGTGGTCAGTGGTACCACTTTTACTGAGCAGGACAACATAGCGAATTTGCTGTCTGGCAACTTCATCTCAAACTTCAACCCCCACTCACTCCTGCTTTCCTCCATGAAATACCTACTAGCATTATTACCCCCCCCCCCCCAACTCTTAACAGGGAACAAGTCCTGGCAGCACTTATTAAGGCCTTAGTGGACCCTGACACTATCCCGGGATGCCTCCAAAATAGCTGGAAACTTGACCTTTCAGGACCACCTAAGTCACTTTTCAACTATAGCTTCAAAACAGACATTGTACCACAAGAATGGAGGACTCCAACATTTATCCCTCTAAACAAGATTAGAGCATCAAACGACCCCAGAAACTACAGCCCTGTTAGTCTGACTATTCTAATATTCAAAGCCATGGAACAAGTTGTCATGGAAATGATCAAGAAAGATATAGGCAGCCTTCAAACATGAGGGCCAACCCAGTTTGGCTTTGTCAAAAGAAAATCGTGCCTACTAAATCTGTTGGATGTATTTGAGAAGGTCACCAAGGCAGTGGATGAGGGGACTTGACTAAGGTGTTTGATACAACACCTCATTCTGGTATAGTTTTCAAACTCCCTGAACTGGGCATGAACCCCTAAATAACTCACTGGTTTGCCAGATAGCTCACAGACAGAACTCAGGAAATCAAGGTTGGTGATACTATCTCCACTGTGCAGTCACCAGCAGGGTTACCTCAGGGCTCCATGCTGAGACTGCTTCTGTTTGGCATCCACTTCTCTGAGTTAAAGGCTAGTGTCACAGGCCTTTAACTGTCCCATGTTCACAGATGACTACATGTCATAGATTCCTCCCATGACACACACACCTTACAAAAGGGTCTAACACACACAGATGACTGGTACCAAAGTCACAGACTGAAACTCTATGACAAGAAATGCATTATAATGCGTTTTGAGAAAAGTGTCACCTTGGCTAATTACTCCATCGGTAAGACACCCCCTAAGAGTTGACCCAGTAGTCAGGGTTCGAAGAACATATCTAGACAGTAATGTGGCCTTTGTCCAACATCTGGCCAAGGTAGTAAGAAAATCATTCTATGTCACCCAACTTTTAAGAAAGGGCATGGCATACATGTCCAAGGAGGTCATATTGCCACTTTTTGATCCTTATCAGACTCATAATTGAGTATAATGCCTCCTGTGGCATGTACCTGACCAAGTATATGCAATAGTTGGAACGCCTGTAAAGGTTCCTTACCAGGAGAGGCCAGCGTATAAACACATTGGCCTCCATGGATTTACTTAAAGCCGTATCTCTATACTCTTGTCTACTACAGGTTACTGAGAAGTGACGTATGCCTGGCATATAAGGTGTTCTTGGATTTGGCTCTGATGGACCATTTGCACCTCCACAAAATAAGCAGCATCGAAACTGCTAGATCCAAGGATTTAAATTTTGCTTCTGACATAAATAAGACATACTGGTGAGACAGATGTGTCTCAGAGGATCTCCATCCCTGTGAAGCAGAGTCCATCCCTAACCTTTTTTAAGCGTAACCTTAATCAATGGATGAGAAATCAGAAATTCACCAAAAGAAAACGAATGAATAGAAAACGCTCACTTTATTAACAGAAATAATAAAGCTTTCGGGAAATAACCCTTCTTCAGTACTGAATACTGAAGAAAGGTTATTTCCCAAAAGCTTTATTATTTCTGTTAATAAAGTGAGTGTTTTATATTTATTCATTTTCTTATGTTAAGTTATGGTTATAACGTTTAATAGAACTGAACTACAGGTGATCTGTATCTCGTGATAGAAATCAGAAATTCACCCCAATTCACCCCAGGTCTGGCCCCCATGGATCTGGACAGAGGCAGACAGTAATGCCCAAACTAACATACAACCTCCACACACACACACACACACACACACACACACACAATGTCTAGAAACTTCCTGTCTAACATACCCAGGTGCAGTAAATTCTCATAATATATAGGGACACATTTGAGTTTGATTATATGGCTAGGCTTATAAAGGCGCTGGTGGTTGTTAGTCTAGTATATAACTATAAACTATAACAATACTGCAGAATATTGCTTCTTCCTAGGGGTGTTTAGACCAACATTAAAATTAAAGAAAAATATAGGTAGTCTGCAGAAAAAACATACAGCTAAATAAAGGTCTGGAATCTGATGAATTTAAAGGGCAGGCCATAGGCAGTGCTGAGCATGTTTTTTGACTGGTACCACTCAGGTTCCTCCAGCCACTTCCTGGAGTGAGGTCTGGGAAGGTTCCCTTTATCTCTCTAATAGCTATATTATTTTAAGGAAAACAAGAGATAGGGCAGCCAAAATGCTTTCCAGCTCTAGTACTAAGCAAAACACTTTACAGATTATTCACTTTTTTTTAAACACAAGGATGCTCCTTTTTCTTGGATGTTTGTTTGTTCCCTGAAAGAAGACTCTCCTTTTTCTGGGATGTTTGTTTGTTCCCTAACATCCAAGTTGGGTACTAATACTCCACTGATTTTTGGCTTCGGATATTTTCTTGCTTCTTTTATGACAGTTTTAGCAAGGGCTTGATGTCAGATAGATGCATGAACAGAGCACAGTCTTGTTTATTACAGAATGGGTGTAGGTATCTCAGATGTTAGAGGTGCAGATTTCAGTAGGGTGGGTATCAGTCTCCAGGTGTCAGAGGCACCCCTTGAATACAGACTACAAATGTGTATCTCAAGAGCAATTTGATGTGGCAGAAAAGGTTGCATTCACTTTTCATTAAAGTGAAAGCCTTGTAATTCTTGAAGTGCCATATAAAAGCAAAGGTGGGAACCCATACTCCAGTACTCAGAAACTGAAAGTGTAGAAGTTTAGGAGCATAGGATACGGACAGCAGTAATGAAGATTTTTTATCCTAATGGATTCCTGTAGAGGATGTGCATTTGGTGGCATGATTAACTTAATGAAGGACTATGTAAGTGGTCTTCCAACTCCACTAAATAAATGTATGTGAAGCCTGACTGCAATAAAACCGTGAGAAAATCTCCACATTTAATGCAAGTTTTGACATATACGTAAAATACGGTTCCACAATATCAGATGGATTACAAAAGCCTTCAGCCTTGTCCTTTGGTCTTTTCACCTTTTATGAATATCAGTTATTACATTTTTAATGAAATGGTACAGGAGTGGTATACTGAGTGCCTTGTCAGCTTCTCTTAAAATACGTGGTGGATTTCACAGTGCTTAAGGATCAGAGGTAGTAATATTTTTTTTAAAAAAAGGCTGACTTAACTACTGTTTAACCAAGTCTCCGCAGTATAGACAAATGCAGTAGAGTTATTTATTGATCCAAGCAGAAAAAAAATCTGCATTTCAACTACACTGAGAAATCTGTAATTTCCTAGACACACATGGCATACTACCATTCAGATAATTTAAAATAGATTGGTGATCTGACTAAGGAGATTACAGATCTCTTCCCTCAGGCAAGATTTGGCAAGTTTGACCCAGACTGCAAGTGAGCTGGAGCAGTTATGATTAAATGTAAATATGACACAAGTGAATGCTTGTTGACAAGCTGCTGCTTCTGGTATCTTTATTGCTAGGCATGCTTGGTTAAGAAGACACACTTTCCTGACAATGTAAAAAAGTAAAATTCTAAATGAAGGACTTGATAAGACTTTGTTTTTTTGAGATGCCATATCAGGAAGTTCTGCCACAGCTAGACCAAAAAGGAAGAACAATGCCGAGTATTAGTCATTTACTTCACCTGACAGTCCTTAAGTACATTAGAAATTACCCTTCAGGAAGCTGACCATTCTGTAGGAAGCAAACCCAGCCAATCATAATCTTGAAACAAGAAGATGGTTTGAAGAAAACTGGCAGAGCGGAAGGAGGGCAACAGTTGCAAACACAGGTTCTTGTATCTGCAGGACAGAACCTGCTGCTCACAGTTGTTATGAGATCACATTTATCATTATTTTAGCCCTGACCTATCCCATGCAGTGTACGTAGTATGCATATTTCCCCTTACTTAGACCAGTAGTATTTAATTACACCAGGGAATTGAGTCAGAGAGGTGGTGCAAGGAGATACTCAGCTTTCTGTACCAGGCCCCCTCTTTTTTTATATACAGAGCAACAGGTTTCCTTGCCCTTGCCAGTACTTTAAAAAGTGAATGTCAAGTCAGTCAAAACAGTTCTAGAAGCAGCAAAAAGAGTAGTATTGAATTGAAAGTGTTTTCAGGAGCCAAAGAACGATGAATTGTGGGTCTAGCTTAGGTATGTCAAATAGGAATAAGATATTAAAAGAAAAAATAATTAAGATGTTGACAGTGGAGACACCCTTAGCTTATGTCCTGCAATTAATATGCCAATATACTGATTTTGGACCCAAAGGATTGTTCAAGTTCCATATTTTCAATGTGCTGCTTTACTTGTTGGCTTTTGTGTTACACCCAGGGTATTTATGGTGAGTAATTCCCCCCCAATTTATCCTTATCTGGACTGAGAAGTGAGGTGTCTGATGACATTACATTCCACAGTGAAAGAAACCTTTGGTTTTCAGCAGTTAGGCATTGTCCCAAGAACAGAAATAAGATCTAGTTCTCTCTCAGGCAAAGTAGTTTATAGCAGCAGTTTTACATACTTAGACCTATAGTCTCTCTCTCTCTCTCTCTCTGTCAGGACAGGATTCAAATGATGTAGAATTTTTTTAGACTGGCCATCATAGTTAACCATTTAGTTGCCTGAATATTTCCCCAATACCTTAATGTTTTTATTAGCAAGACTGCACAAGATGACAATACAGTGATAATAAAGAATCAGAAAGATCAACCATTACAGTTCAGTCTTCCACTTCGGGTAGCTTTGATCAAAAGGTTGCATGAATAAATTCAACTATTTACCCTTGATCCAAGTCTTCTAGTCCTTACTTTCTGGCACAAATCAGAATTTAACAGACACCTTGAGTTATGCTTGATGGGCCCCATTTTCATAAGCTTTAGATGCAAAATGTTTAGTCCTTATCTAGGGCGGCACAACAGTGCATCAGAGATGTTAGGGATCCTTGTAACACTTGAAGCAAGCCCCGGAATCTTAGGATTTCTGCTCACGAGGAAGGAAAGTCCTTTTTGCCTTCCTCAGAGCTGTAAGTCTTAACAGTATGCAGGATCTCCAGTTAATCCATAACAGTCATTTCTTCTTTGAGTTCTTCTCCATTTGGAAAGAGGCTAAAAGATCCAAATACAACAAAATCTTCTTTCTGTAGATGGGCTAGATATTACATCTGGTTGTGAAATCCTATATGTTGTTGTAGGCTGTCATGTGTTTTTTTAAAAAAAAAAATTTGCGCTTTAACTTGCAATATGAGTTCACATACGTTAGATCATTTCAAGACTGTTTTCCATTGCCATCTTTGTGTGCTATAATTTTTTCCTCATAACTTAAGTATTACTCTGTCATGCACATCTCAACCACTGTTTTGTATGTGTTGATCCCAAGTGTGCCATTTAGTTTATGCACTTTATTTCCTCGCACCTTCAAATAGCCCACCTGTTTAATTTCAGTGCTCAGCACATCTGCTAAAGTTGATTTAGTCTTTGATTTCCATTTTCTGGTTATTGCTTTTTTAGCTGCTTAACAGCATAAAACTTAATAAGACCTTGCTATGTCTTGACTTGTCTAACCCTAAACAGTTCCAAAAACATAATCTCTGTGGTTACTGCGACTTGTCCCCCAATACTTCTGCCAAAGCATTTTATAAAGAGTCTTAAAAATTTGTTACTGTCACATATTCCCAAAATTCATGTTTCCAGGTTCCTGTCTCTTTCATTTCACATCTCCAGCACTTGTTCCCCACCTGTGGGAAGATCTTTGGCAGTCTGCTTTGTATATAATAAAATGTTTATCTTGAGTTGAAATCTGATTGTCACATTTGGAAACAATATCCCGCGATGATCTCAGTGAAAGCAAGGTAATGGGCTTCAGTTTCCCTTACAGGACCTGTGGTAGCAGTTCTTCCTGGTGTACACCCTTCATGAGCTTTGCTGTCCAAAGTTTATGGTATTGTGATCTATGATCTCACTAGCTTTCAGTGTAATTTTCAAGAGGTATTGTTATACTTACTGTAAACCTATACAATGACCCATCAAAGCATTTTCACACTAAATATCCTGAACTGTGTGGTACTTGTCACATGCTCGTCTGCTCTACTAATCTCATCCCCTTGCTCCTTTATAATTGTATTCTGTTTTCCAATCATTTCCAGGCTTGTCTGACTGATTCTTATTATGCAAATTCATAAATGCTCTGCTTATCCATTTTTTTATTACAGAATATTTTTTTACCTTATTAGAAAATTGAATAGAGCTGATCTTAAACGTATTACTGCTCCTCCTCTTACTATGTTTTCCTATACACTGCTATCAAGTCCTGGTATGAGAAGCAGTCCCTAACCTGCAAGTGAAATGACTGCTTGGCTTCCTCCCATGGCACTATTGTTCCCTGCTTATGTAACTGTTCTCAGCATCTTCATTTCTTATCTGATTTCCTCCAGTTACTTCCATGCACAGCCTCCTTAGTTTGTGCACCATTAGTATTGTACATCTCTTTTGGAAGAATATATGACTGCTCCATTCCTAAACATCTTTAGTATTTATGCATGTTTGCCTCTTTATTGATGTAATATTCGGTATGATTAGTACTGTATGACTTAATGGTTTGCATCCAAAATACTAAACTCTGTCTGTATCCAGTGTACCTTTCCTTGAACCACCACCATCTTTTTCCACTTGGCTCTATATCCCTCAGCCTGTGCTATTTATACAAACCTCAGTAGTGTAATCTTAAGGTATCTCTTCAAATTTAGGGAGAATCAACTTGTCCTGTTTAACTCCTCCCAGATAAAGTTATCATTTTGTTGTTAATTGTCATCTGCAACTTTTTATCTGTCTGCTAAAAACGTACCTGGCTACTCACATAAGCAAAGGAATTATAAACATTTTCACTGCCTGAATCTTAACTATCCCAATCAATGATTTTAACCTTTCTAGACTCATAGGTTCATAGGTTCATACTAGGCTATCTGCCCGAGGGCATTTACAAGCCTAGCCCATCGTTTTGTGGCTTATGCCACCCCTTTAGTATGGGGAACTATACCCATTATTTTGCTGTGCCTCTGTCGAGCAGTGACACTGAGGTAATCCCTGGGGTATATCTGCGATCTCCCATCCATTGGTCAAGATTTCTCTTGAACAAGGCCAGCGAGGTGCTCTGCCTCACATATATCGGGATTTTGTTCCACAGCATAGGGAGTCTTTGGGTGATGAATCTATCCCTCCAGCACGTCCTATTAATAGCCGTGTCGAGGTTTAAGTCTCCCGCCGTTGTGGCTCTGATGGATCTAGATTTTTGAGGTGAAGCATATTCATCAAATCTGGGTTTGACATGGCCTTGTATGTTAGGCAAAGGTCACCTCTGAGCAAGCGGTGGCGACTGAATAGAGCTGGAGTTCTTTCAGTCGGGCAGCATAGGACAGATTTTTGAGACCCTTTATCCTTTTGGTGAGGAACTTTTGTGGCCTCTCCAGCTGCTGCAAGTGTCGGGTCAGATACATTCGAATGGGGCATTGTACTCAATCATTGGTCTGATAAGTGATGAGTAGAGGGAGACTATGACCTCCCTTGATCTAGATGAGAATCCCTTCATGATAAGGTGGGCAATGTAGAAGGTCTTCCTAACTACTTTAGCTACATGGGTGTCGAATGACAGACTACTATCAACCTGGGTCCCCAGGTCCCTGATAACTTCTTCTGTGCTCAGTGGATTGCCACCTATTTGGTAGCTAGGGGTAACCTTGTTTTTCCCGAAGGGTATGACTATGCATTTTTTGGCATTTAAATTTAGGCCATGGCTCTGGCACCAGTTATCCGTTTCTGTGAGACCCTTCTGAAGGATATCTGTGTCAGATGTGTTTTCTACTATGGCCCAGTTTGCAGTCATCTGCAAACTTTGTCAGCCATAACCCTTCTGTGTTTGCTTGTACTTCGGAAAAGTAGATGCCAAACAAGAGTGGGCACAGGACTGAGCCCTGTGGGACACCACTTGTGACAGGCTTTGAGTCTGACATGGCGCCAGCAACTCTGACCCTGTGGGTTCTGTCACTCAGCCAGTTTGCAACCCATCTTGTGATGTATGGGTTAACATTTAAGCTGATGAGTTTTCAATGATACCCGAGTGGGGTATTGTATCAAGGCCTTTGCCAGATCGAGGTAGGCTGTATGGACTGCCTTTCCCTCATCAATGGCTTTGGTGACTGTTTCAAAAAGTCAACCAAGTTTAAAAGGCATGATCTGCCTTTGACAAAGCCAAACTAGGTTGGATCCAAAGTCTGCAAATTCCCTATGTCTTTATTTATGAGGTCCATTATGATCCTCTCCATGGCTTTGCAGATGAGGCTTGTCAAGCTAATGGGCGGTAATTTCCAGGGTCGGTGGAGGCACCGCCTTTGTGAAGTGGGACCACAGTTGCAGTGCGCCACTCCTGGAGTGCGTATCCAGAGGTAAGACTTTGATTAAACAGCTGTCCTAGCTGTGGGTTTAATTCATCATTGAGTTCGTGGAGCACACAGCCGGGGACACCATCAGGTCCCATGGATGCTGTGTTTTTTGCTTTGGAGAGAGCAGTTCTCACTTGGGCGTCGCAGATGTTTGGGGGGCTGCAATCGTTTCGTATAGATATCTCTCCTTTTGCGGGCGATCGGTGGGAGAAGTTTGCACTGAACCTGTCAGCCAGTATGTTGGCAATGTCTGTAGGATCAGTAATCTTCACATCATTTTGAACTAGTTCTGAGCATATCTGGGAGTTTCCTCCCAGGTTTCTAACATAGCTAAAGAAGGCCTTATGATTGTCTTTTGAGTCTTTAGCTATTTTACTCTCAAAATTTGCTTTGGATGATTTTATGAGAGCTCTTAGTTTTTTACTTATAGTGATCAAGGGTGTCTTACCTTTTAAGGATTTTGCTCTATCTTGTAGTAGCTTCCTCCTTTTGTTGTAGAGTTTGTTTATGGCTGGGGTCCACCAGACTGGGCGCTTGCCTTTGGTACAAAGAGTCTTTGTTTTGCTTGGGATTGCCTTATCCATGCAGTCCTGCAGGTGCTGGTAGAAGGCATTTGTAAGTGATTCAGCGGCTTGAGTACTGTTTTCCGCCGGCTCGGTGCCTTAAAGGAGACCAAACTAGACTTTAGAAGTGTGAAGTCGGCTTTGAGAAGTTCTTTACTGTGGTCTTTTTATTTCAGGTGGGGTGGGATGAGGACCTCCAGCGAGATTAGTTTGTGATCTGATCTCACCAGTGAGGGGTATACTTCCGGTGTTGAACATTGTGCTCCCATGTTCGTGATGATGAGATCAAGTATGTTATCTCCTCTTGTGGGGATGGTGACTAGTTGTTCCATGGCATTTGAGTTTATGAATTCCAGGAACTTTTGGGCTAGGGTGTTTGGGCTTGAGTAGTGTTCCCAGTCTATATTAGGGTAATTGAAGTCACCTAGTATGATGGTGTTTGGTGATACATTTATCCCCTCTAGTGTTTTCAGGAAGGCCATGTGAGGTTCCTGAGTTTGTGAGGGTGGCCTGTAGCATGCTACAATTTGCAGAGCAGTCTTGCTTATGGTTAATTGCACCTGGATGGTCTCCAATGCATCGTGCGTTGCCACCAGTCTTGAGGTGTGGGTGTCCTTGATGAATATGGATACCCCCTCCTTTCTTGGTATTGTCCGGATTTTGGGGCCGGAACGCATGATATGAGGTAAAACCTGATAGTGCTGGGGTGCTCTCAGGAGCCTTGAACCAGGTTTCTGTCACAGCACAGACATCGATGTTCTCCATACTGAGAAGGGCCTCGAGTCGTGCATTTTGAGATTTAGACTTCTGGCATTGAGCAGCATTACCCTTAGTTTTTTCCTTTTTGTGTTCTAGGGTGGTAGGTTTAGAATTTGAGCTTTGCCTAAAAAGGCACTATGGGGTGGCAAGAGCCTTTGCCAATATCCAGAATCCCAGGGTGACAGGTGCAAGCCGTCCCTTGCAAAGCAGCGTGGCTTGTCCAGCATGTCATCCCAGGCAGACAGACACTGGATCCCCTTTGAATGACACCAGTGTTTAAGCCAATTGTTAAAGCTGATCATCTTATCTCTGTATTGTGGCATCATTCTTGGTGAAGGTAGGATACTGCTCAAGGTCAGGGTCATACCTGCCTGGGCTACATAATCAGAGAGCTCCTCAATGTCTCTTTTCATGTAGTCCAAGGAGGTACGTCTCAGGTCGTTTACACCAGCGTGGACAATGACTGAGTCATATTTGTACCTGCTGTTGAGAGACCTGAGTGCTTGCGTTATGTGGCGGATTCTAGCGCCCGACAGGCAGCTTACTGTGACCTTCTCCTTACTCAGTCTGGTGAGCGGGACGTCAGTGTGTCTGACTATGGAGTCACCAATGACTAGTGTGTCTGGCATTGTGTTTGGCCTTAAGGGCTGTGAATGTTTGACACTCTGACTGTGAGGTCTATGGGTTGCAGGTGTTGTGTTCTGAGGTGGTGGTTGTTTGGGTGTCTGCTTTGGTGGCCTCTGCTGTTTTGGTAGATTTTTGATCAGAGCCTCCGAGTATGTCTTTGTGTGTTTATGTGTATGATTTGAGGTTGTGATGGTACTATGTGAGACTGGGTCTATAGTGTGTGTGGTAACCTTCTCCTCCTGACTGGTCTTGCCAGTCCTATGTTGAGAGAGCACAGCCTCCAGTTTGGCCGTATAGTTGCATCTCTCGCATGTATTTGTGTTTTGTGGGAGGAGAAGAGGGTTATCTGTGTACATGAGGCAATTGTAACATTGCCTCAATATTCCCAGGTTCACCAGCTGAGCAGGAGAGGACACTAGCAACTGATCCCTCGACATGCTAGAAGGAATAGACAAAAAAACTTTAAAAAAGATTCCGGGGGACGTGGGTGACCGAGAAATGGGGGTTTGCCTTTTTGGGGTACTATCTATGACAAGAGTGCCATATCAAGGTAATAAGTACTGTAGGAGCAAGTGCTAGCTTTAACAGATAGAGAATAGTCTACTTGGAGTCAAGTAGAGATGATCTTTTTAGTTATAGGATACGCTGATTAGATCAGTAGTATAGTTCGAGGAAGGTAGTTTTAAGGGAAAATTTGAAGAGTGGACTTTAGGTAGCCCTAATAGTTTAAATCTGCTTAACCGGCGCTGCCCTAGTGTGCAACGGTAGCAGAAACGCGCGTTTAGCGTTTTTTTATATCAGGGGGCTGAAAGAAGCTAGGAACTGGCCCAAAACGACCAATAAACTACAAGTTGCTGGCTGAAACCTCACAAAACTGGACCAACAGGCAGCTCAATGCTTCCCACTCCCACTGGTAAGCAAGGGAACTTCCTCTCTTCCAAATTAGGTAAAGAATCAGTAACAGGAACTGCAAACAAAGCCCAGGGATCAGCAAGCTCTGAAACTGGACTATTCTAGCTCAGTAAGGCGGGAAAACAAGAGATATTTTTTTTTTTTTTTTTTCAGAAAACAAGCAGAAACAGATACAGTAAACACTTATAAATGCTATAAATCGGCTATCACAGCCTACACAAACAATTTGCAATAGTTACAGATTTTAAAACTAACAAACTGAGAAACAAGTGCAATAACAGAATAAATGCAGAATAAACAATAAACAATGTATCAGCAAGCAGGCGAAATACAGTTGCTAGATAAATAGAAGTGGAAAGCCACACAAAATATACTTAAATCAGGTAAAGTCGCTTTTTTAGCTCTCTGAAGCTTGGATTACTCTGCTGGCCACCACAAGGATCTGTGCTGAGTAGGTACAAGCTAAAAAACGCGCGTTTAGCGTTTTTTATATCAGGGGGCTGAAAGAAGCTAGGAACTGGCCCAAAACGACCAATAAAAACTACAAGTTGCTGGCTGAAACCTCACAAAACTGGACCAACAGGCAGCTCAATGCTTCCCACTCCCACTGGTAAGCAAGGGAACTTCCTCTCTTCCAAATTAGGTAAAGAATCAGTAACAGGAACTGCAAACAAAGCCCAGGGATCAGCAAGCTCTGAAACTGGACTATTCTAGCTCAGTAAGGCGGGAAAACAAGAGATATTTTTTCTTTTTTCATATTTTTCTAACTATTTTCTACTTATTCTCCTCCCACGCCCTTAGCTGCATGACATTTTCTTTTAAATGCATATACTCAAGTGTTTCATTATTGTCATGTCCCCATAAATATGGAGACATTTAAACTAAGTCACGTGTGAGTGAAAAGTCACTGCTATTGCTTTGGTTTTATTTTCATTTATTTTGCATCTCAGAAATGCCTGAAGCTGTTTCATAATGTTCCACAGCACTTAGGTATTCTGTTCTAGGCATGCAAATGTTTGGGGATTGGCATAATGATTGATGTGCTTACCTCACATGCGCAGCGCAGAGTACATAGTTTGATTCTCACCTTTGAGAAACATTAGCTAGGCTTAAAATGACCCACAAGGGCAACTAGCCCTGTATTTACCTATGAACATATTAATATATTCTCATCTGTGAACAAGGCTGTTTTGTTTTGATTACAACATCAGTTGTGTCCCTGAAAAGAAGAGTCTTATCTTTCTTACTTAAAGGCTCCAAATGTAACACAAATAGAGGAGAAAAAGGACATCCCTTCCTTGTTCTCCTGCTCAAACACAATTTGCCTCCTAGTACCCCTCCCACCTTTATTATTGCATCTGATATTTCATATATTCTGCATATTAACTCCGTTATTTTTGTGGGAAATGCAAATGCTGCATTTGGCTCTACACACAGAAATCTCAACAGACCCTTTCAGATGCTTTTAATGCCTCCATGTTTACTAACAGTAATGACTTTTATGTTCTGATTTCTTCTGAATAATAGTTTTTCTGTTAAAGTTGTCAGTTTCGTGTCTTCCTTCTACAAAGTCACATTTATCCATGTCTATCAACTTTGGCAGTATTTTGCAGTTCTTTTAGTTTGTGTAGACACAACTACTTTACATTTGTGGTTTAAAGTAGGAATTGGTCTATACGACACTGATCCTGAGGCATCTTTCCGTTTTTCAGCAGTACTGCTCCCTTTGCTTTCCTCCCAGATGTCGACATTTCTCCTTGTTTGAGTAAGTTATTAAACAGTAGCTTCCATGTCTGTTGGATTCTTCACTCCCAACTTCCGGACCTCTATTGAAAATGCCATATGCTCTTTGGTATTTCCCTTTGGATTGACTATACATCAGAGGTTTTGTTTCTTCTCTCTGTCCTGGCTGTCAGCACTTGAGCCTCTTCTTCCCTAACATTGGTAAACCCACATCTTCCATAAAGATTTCCAGCTGCACATCATCCCCATTCTTCAACTTTAGAAATGTTCTTAAAATTTCCAGAATGTTTCCATTATCTCCTTGGAATCTCTAGTTAATATTCTTGCCATATGTTCTGTAACTTCTAGTACCAATGGTTCTACCTTCTGTTGCTTCGTCACAATGCTAAGATTTTCTGTGCTTTGGGATTTTTGTCAAAAGTAGCTGCTTAAAATTGGGGTAGAATAGGGCTGCAGGCACAGTCACTTGCGTGCACAAATTAGCTCGACTGAAGCTATCCTCCTTAAGGCAGAGTTCAAGAATTGCATCCAGAATACAACTTCTAAGGGAAAAGACACTTTTTGACCAGCCTCCTCAGGAACTGCTGGATAACCTTCTTACTTACACTGTCGTGCAAGCAGCCAGTTTGAAACAGTTACAGTTATGAATGGCATTTGTTTTAAAATGTTTTTGTTTTGGACAAACTCAGATGTAGATAAAATTCATTAAAAAGTTCTCTTGTAAAATGACTGCTGATGAATGTACCTTCTCAGCAGTTCTCATAGCTAGCAAAGCTAATCCTTTCTTCTTTGGAAGTTGCAGATTCTGGAAGAAAGGCATTCTGCAGTTTGACCTGTTTGCTTCTCAGGAGAATGCAGTTCTTCACCTGATGTCCTTCTGTATCACTGTTTGCAGTATTCTTCACCTTAGAGATCTCCTGCCAAGGTAGCCCAGTGTCAGGCCAGTATAACAAAGCCTTTAAATCTTATATGTGCTGTACGTCACACACACATACTGCTCCTACAGGACATGGGGCATAAAGCTGACATACAGATGCAGTTACCCAGAACTACTTTGCCACCAATCTGAACACCATCATCGCTCATCAGTCTCAATACCCATTGCTCTGCTGAATACCTGGCCATCAGATAAGTGCCCTGTTGGGGTCTCTCTTTTTTTACATTTGGTGTTCTCTTCATTTGGTTTCCTGGAGAAGGGAAAATGTCAGTGTGGGATGTAGATTCCCCATAAGAATCACTGTCACACACACTGTCTTTTTTTGTTTGGGTGCTTCTGATGCATTTGTGCCTAAGACTCTTAGAAGCCAGTTATCTTTCCTGGCCATCTATCCAGAGAACCAGAATTTCATTCTGTTAGCCCAGGGTAGCATGGTGGAATCAATTAACCCTAAGGTACTGTTAAGTAAGAAGAAGGCCAAGAAATCTTGTCCAGATTCTTTGGCTGTCCAGTCTCCACCGGATGTTTCTCTAGAAGCAAGTGATAACTCTATAGGCCGTCAGGTGTCTACATCTAACTCCTTCCTTTCGCTTGTCCTCTGAGGCTGCAGGTGTCTGCTCTGGAGGTCATGGGGGAACTGCAGTTGATTATCTTGGAGGGCTTTAGATGGATTCAGCAGATCCTGGTCAGGGAAGAGGTTCTGGGTATTCTTCTTGAATCCCATCAGGATTTGGAACCTCCAGTACCCAAGAAAAAGTGGACTAAGCATTCTTCTGTATGCCCCAAGGATCCTCAAAGGAAATAGCAGATGTTTCCTCAGGGCCTGTTTAATGCTCAATGGCCCTAAGTCTCCCCAAGGGGGAGGGTTCTGTGCCTACTCCCCCTTGGACTTCAACTCCTTCCAAATGGCCTAGGGATCCCAATTCCTCAGATGATGCCTTTGGCTTATGACTCTGATGAAGAGGAGTCCATTAGTCCTGGTTTCCTTTTGAAGGAATCGTCTTTTGAGGCCACAATAGCTAGAAAGATGGAATACTTTAAATGGGATTTTTCTCAGGTGTCTGATAGCCAGAAATGGTATTATGAGTTGCTTCAGGTAGACACTCCTAAATCTTCTGCAGTACCTGCTGTGTTGGCTGCTTTGTTGGATCCTTTTATAGTGGCTTCTAAATATCCTGATTGTCAGCCTCCTTCTCCAAAGAAACCTGACAGGTTCTGTAAGGTTCCTGAGGATTGTCAGTTCTTATTTGATTCCTTCTGCTAACCCTGCTGTGGTGTCGGTCTCCTCTGACAAGCTTTTTAAGCCTTTGCCCTCTTCCAAACATCTGCCTTCAGATAAGGATAGTAGGGCAATGGAAAGCATTGATAAGATTTATACTGCTTCTACTTTAGCCTGTGGGCCCTCAATTACAGGCTTGTATGACTAATGCAATGGCCGTGATTGCCATGGCTTGTCAGGTTATTTCTGACCTCCCTGATTCTGAAGTTAAGTTTTCCACTTTATGTATTTTGGATTCTACCTCTCAAGTGTCTCACCACTGTGTCAAGCATGTGATGCTGCTGATGCCACTTCCAGAGCTGCTGCCTTTGGATCTTTGCTTCGTCTGCAGTCTTTACGTGAGGACATTAAGGCCAAGTTGCTGGGTGCTTCTTTGAATAATAAAAATCTTTTTTGGGATTGTTACTGCTGCTGCTATGTTTAAGTCTCTTCAAGAAAAAGTTAAGTCTTTAAGTTCCAGAGGAATTCTTCTAGTACGCCTGCTTTTGCTCGCAGACAGCCTCATCAGCCCACCAAGGCCAGGAGGAGTGGTAGGCCATCTCCTCTGCTAAGTCTTCTTATGCTCCTGTGGCTCAGAAGCCTTCTTTATATGACAAGCCTGCTTCTATTTGACATCTTGCCCCCCACCCCCCAACCTCTTGCCTAAGTTCCCTTGTCTCTCTGGTTCTCCATCCAAGCATCTCATCACCTCAGATTCTTTGGTTCTGTCAACTGTTAGGGTTACTTAGCGGTGTGGAAGTCACTCTCTCCTTTTTCAGGGATTCCCCAACCTCTTCTGGAATGGCTTCCTCATTTCTCAGAGGTTCTTGTATCCCTGGTGGACCAGAGAAATATTTGGCCTGTCCCTCCTTCCCAAGTAGGAAAGGGGTTTAACTCCAGAATATTCCTGGTTCCTCGAAAGGAGGGCACTTGGAGACCTCTTTGGGATCTCTGCTTGCTCAACACCTTTATTATTTATTTATTTATATTATTTTATTTTACATTTGTTAACCGGGAAAGTCTGACTGGATGCAGGTCCATTTTCAGCGGAGGCCCTGGGAGAAAAGCTCCAAATGTACAAAAACAAGTGTAAATACAGTGAAGTTATTACAGTGAATTATCACAAAACTGTGATTTGTTTAACGATATGTACGCACAGGTACATGTTTTTCTCGCATACACACAGCAAAGGTTGGAAGTAAGTAATTGAGAAAGAAATAGTTAGATTTCATCTGAAAAAGGAAAACACATATATTAAGGTTATCATACAAGGTGTAGTGTTAACTTTAAATCTTTCCAGTAGGTGGGTGATGCACATAATCTTAAACAGAGAGTCAGAGTTTTATTTTTGTAATGAGGTTCTTATTTATGAATTATGTTTAAGTGGGGGTTAGTCAGGGTTTGTACAGGGACAAAGTCACTTCATTTTAGGTATTTCCTAAGGGATTTTTTGAATTGGGATAAGGAGGGGTCAGTGGTGAGTTCAGCAAGAAGTAGGTTCCAGTTTTTACTGTCAGAGTTGGAGAATAGTCTTTCTAAAGTTTACTTTTTTACAGATTCTTACTCTTCAAACCCTGTTTCCTCTTGTACTACCCCAGGCTTTTCTGATGTCCTTGGATCTGAAGGATGCTTACCTTCATATTCCTGTTCAACCTCTTTTCCGGAACTTTTTTACATTTCTCGGTTTCTTCTTCTCATTTTCAGTTCTGTGCTTTGCTGTTTGGTCTGTCTGCTGCCTCAAAGGTATTCACAAAATGTCTAGCTTCTGTGAGTGCCTTTTGCAGGCTCCAAGGCATTCAGATTTTTCCTTATCTAGATGACCTGTTGCTTTAGGCATCTTCTCCCAGTCGTCTGTGATAGAATCTGGAGTTCACCATATCTTTCCTCTAAAGTTTGGGATTCACTATCAAATTCCAAAAGTCTGTCTTTCTCAGGATCATGTGTATCAGGGTTGCAAGATTTAAATTGTGCTAATGTTGGCCTCTTTTCACCTTCAAAAGTTCTCTCCTTTATCTGTCTTTCAGTCTCTTCTTCCGCTGCCTGCTATTCCCAGCCAGAGAGTTTCTTTGAGCCCTGGGATTTGTGGCCTATTCTATTCCAGTGCTCCTTCTTGCCAGGCTGCACATGTGGATGCTTCAGTAGTACCTCAGTTCAGTTTAGCTTCATCATTGCCATCCTCTAGGTTTCAGAGTCCCCCTCCTTCCTTGTTTAAATCTGGATTTCGAGTAGTGGATTCAGCACCTTACACTCAACCCACGCCTGCCTTTTCAGCCTCTGGTTCCTTCTCAAGAACTGTTCACTGACACTTCAGACTTAGGATAGGGGCTTCTTGTGGTCATCTGAAAGTTCAAGGTCTCTGCCCCCCTGTCAGAAGTCAGACCATATCAACATCAAAGAGTTGAGAGCTTTGATTCTGGATCTTCAGGCTTTTCATCCCATGCTCTGTCCAGGCCCTCTGAAGGTTTATAGATTCATAGATTTGTACTAGGCTAATTGCCCTTGTGGGCCATTTTAAGCCTAGCCAATTATCCCATGTGAGAATCAAACCCTGTGGCTTGTGTCTGTAAGGTAAACACCTTAACCATTACGCCAGCTTTCCACCTTACCAGTAATGTGGTATGTCAACAAATAAGGAGGCACAAAGTCTTACCCGTCTCTACAGGTTGGCTGTTCAGGCCTGGGATCTGGATCTCAGTTATCAGTTAACTCATGAGGCAGTATATATTCCTTCAGAACGCAATCAAGTTGCAGACTGTGTGAGATTGCCAAAACACAGGCTCATGAATGGATACTCCGCAGAGATGTGTTTCTGGACATAATCCATCAGTGGGGTTTTCCTCAGCTAGATCTTTTTGTCTGACCTCTGAACAGGCAGATCTGTCTTTTCATTTTTTAGAGTACCATGCCATCTGTCATGAAAGACAGATGCCCTTTCTTTTCCTTGTAAGGGGAGGTTTCTCTATGCTTTCCCTTCCCCTTCCCCTACATCCAAGAGCCCTGCAGAAGATTCAGCTGGACCCTCCAGAAATCTTGCTTATGATTCCCTTTTGGCAAAGACAGCACTTGTTCCCCCATTAATGCATCTAGCCAGGGGCCATCAATACAAGTTACCTCATCGGTTGGACCTCATCATAAAGGACAAGGGGTCTGTCATCCAGTCTCACTTGTCCAATCTTCAGCTGACACTGTGGGTGATAGGGTTTTAATCCCTTTTAGGCACCTATTTTCTGAGGACATGCTCAAGATTTTACAGGAGTCAAGAAAACCTGCAACCAGAAAATCTTATATATCCAACTGAAAGAGGTTTTCTGTCTGGTGCTAGGCTCATAACCAGGACCCTTTTCCAGTGGGGGTACCTCTGGTTCTGTCCTATTTGTGTGAGTTGCTCCAGTGTGGTTTGTTCTTTTCTGCTGTAAAGGCCTATTTGTCTGCTTTTTCTGCCTGTCTGCCCTTGAATCCTCCTCTGGCTCATCGCTTTGAAGTCGAACAGTTTCGTAAAGATGTCCAGCATCTTAGGTGCCCAAGGAAAGCCTATTCCTTCTCCTTGGGACCTTAATTTTGTTGTAGAAAAATTGACACAGGTTCCCTTTGAGCCCGCAGGTTCAGCTTCTCTGCAACATTGTAAGAGAAAGACTGTTTTATTGCTTGCTGTTACTTGTGCTCATAGGGTTTCTGAGCTTCAGATCCTTATGTCCACCCCCACCCCCATTTTTTTGGTCTTTCAGAGGGATTAGGGTGTCCTTTCTTACTAATCCTTTTATGCCCAAGGGTGTTAATGAGTTGTCTTTGAATTAGGCAATACAACTCCCTTCCCTTTTTCCTTCTCTGTCTGCTGGTGAGAGGGTCCATTGTACCTTTGACCAGTTTTTTGTTTCTTTTCATCCCAGAACATTGGGTTTGGCTGTTTCTAAGCAAACCATCTCCTCCTGGTTATCGAAGGCCATTTGTTTTTGTTTGTTCGTTTCATAGCAAGTGTCTGTCTACTTCAGTCAGAGTTCACTCCACTAGGGCTGTAGCATATTCTGATACTTTCTTCAACAGGTTGGACACCAGTTCCATCCTTGAAGCTGCTACTTGATCTTCAATGCATACCTTTATTAAGCATTATAAATTGGATATAGTTTCTAGGACCAGAGCAGGGTTTGCTAGAGCCATTCTGCATTGGGTCATTGATGGGTCTTCCTAGCCTTCCACCTCCCAGTCTTTTTCTTGAGCTTTTGTATTCTCTCTAAGAGGAAGAATATTGCAACAGTGATATAGAAGAACATAGTAGAGTTGTATAAAATCTTACCTTGATTGTAGATGTTATTCTCTTCACTGTTGAAGTACTCAGTCCCTTCCTGCAACATCTTTTTTTTCTTTTGGGTTTTGTTTTGGTTTGCCTCCTGGCCAAAGGCCTCCCTTTTACATCTGCATTTTTTCCTCCTGGACGGGCATAGCCTCCTTTGTTCTGTGAAAACAATTCTCTTCTGGGACAATTCAGTTCTGGGTAACTGTGTCCATGTATCACCTTTATGCCATACATCCTGTACGGGGTGCATACATGTGATACTGTGCATGCAAGATCTACAGGCTTTGGAATACTAGCTGGATGTTGGGCTGTCTTTGGCAGGATATCCCTAAGGTGAAGAATACTGCAAAAATGAAGAGAAGGACATCTACAGTTGTGGTACAACTGTACTTTCTCCTTGATGCAGTAGGGTAAAAGGGAATCTTTCATTGCAGTATTCACTGTTGCAGTCCTCACATTTGAGATTCTTGCCTACAGGTAGACTGACTGGCTGCATTTACCTTCTCCGAGGGCTTTGATCAAATTCCTCCCACCATGATGAAGAGCATCCGTGGTATAAGAGGTGCATCTTCAGATCTGTCTTGCTGTGCAGTATTGCACACTTTATGTTCACACATTGTCATTCCATTGATTAGCCTGCTTTTTCAGTAGGTTAAGTACTCCACAAGAGACTTTTCGTAACTTTTTGATAAGAGTTTAAAGCAGCTAATGTCTGATTTTGAGAGTAGTTCTGATCCCAAAATATTAAGGCAAGAACTTTATTCTTTATTGTGCAACAGAATCAATTTTCTCCAAAGACTACAACAGTTTGTGCTTCATCTGCCTTAGCCCAGAGCATGATATGGACTCCTGTGCCAGTTTCATCCCAAGGAAAGTGTGAAGAAAGCCTCAGTCTTTGCAGGTGTTCACAGCCAAGAAAGAAGTGTGAGCATGGTTCCAGCTTCCTCTGTCTGTTTTGACCAAGGTGTCTGGTGCAACAACTTAAGCAGTCTGCTACACCCAGTAATCTTGTATGATCTTGTGGACCAGCATCTCTGCCTTGCCTCCTGAGAACAAAGGCTGTTTAGTTTCGGATGCCCAAATCCTTATCACAGAAGGGGAAGTCAGATCCTCATAAATGCAGTTTGTAAGGAGCTTCCTGGAGGCCAGATTGAGGTCTAGGCCCAGTGTTTGTAACAGGTTTGTATCTGAAGTTAAAAGGCAGAAGACTCCAGAAAACAATAATTCCACACACTGGCCAAAAGGCCACTGAAACTGAAAAATAAAAATACTGAAACCGGTAAAGCAGTCTGTTTAATACTCCACACACAGAACAACTAAGTGCTTTTGCCAAGTAAGTTAAGGCTTCTTCAGAGTTGTTCAAATTAATACAATCAGAGGTTTAAATATGCCTCGTATTAATCCTCAGTGAATCAAAAGCTTCATTATCAGTCATCACATTTAAAGACATACACTACATACAATAACAGTCATACTTAAATGCTTACAACCTTTATAAAAGTTGATCTTGACTTAATTTCAAAAATGGCTTTATAGAAATAAAATCATTTTCTCCAGGAGCCTTCATGGCATGCAAACGCAGCTGCCACTTTGACTCCTTAGCTTGCAACCACACTTTACCATCCCCTCCCTCGTTCACTCACCATAACTCGGTCAATGAAGAATACAAACTTTTTAAAACTGATGCATCTGGTAGAATATGCAAAAAGAGCATTGTGACCATCTTTATTTTTTATTGCTCACAAATGCTCACTAATTCTATCCCTCAACCTTCGGGTCGTCTTCCAGACATAAAACCCGAGACAGGGGTTTAGGTCGTAACATGGACATCATTCCCGGTTCAAAGCGTATCTCCCTACATTTATTAATGATGTCCACTACCTTGGGGCAAACCATAGCTTTCATTTTGTCATTGCTCTTACTATTAACCCGAAGTAACTGTTTCAAAGATAAAATAGGAGCAAAAGTTGTTGATCTCTTGTGCATAACTTTTTTTTTTAATATTAATAAGTAACTTGAGTGGATAACCCCTGTTCAAAAATAACCCTATCAATTTATACATTTCTTTTAAAAAATTTCTTCAGCACTAGTGAGTCTTGACACCTTAATCATCTGCCCTTTGACTACACTACGTTTCTGAAATTAAGGATGGTTACTGTTATAATGCAAAAGGGTATTTGAATAAGGAGCTTTCCTAAATATTGCACTCTCCAAAACAATTAATTTTTGATAAATTAATATCCAAATAATCACTTGTTTTGTTCAAATAATTCACAAACTCAGTACCCTCACTTTTGTTCCCTTTCCAAAGATTAAGTATGTCGTCCAGAAACCTATTGTATGACAATATTTTATCCTGAAACTTGGAATTGAGGATGAATTCCTTTTCCCAGTCTAATAAAACCAAGTTGGCGAAAATGGGAGCACATTTGGCTCCCATAGCCACTCCTGCCACTTGGTGAAAAATTTCACCTTCAAATGTGAGGAAATTGTTCTTAAGCACCACCTCCATGACATCCTCTAGTAATTCCACAGTTTCAATGTTCAACTTGTTAATACTCACAATGCTATTTCTGAACATTTCAATACCCCTCCCATGTGGAATAACTGAAAACAAATTGACATCTATTGTCAAAAAACTATATGTGAACAATTCAATGTTCGTAAATTTTGCTAATCTTTCAAGACAATGCCATGAATCTCTGATGTGTTCCACCTCTTTCACTAAAGGTCCTAATTTTCTATCTACCCACGCTGCCAGAGGCTCAGTCTTGGACCCCTTGGCAGCAACAATGAGTCTGAAAGATAGATTTGTTACACTTTTGTTGGTTTTGGGAATCCCAAAAATGTGTAATTACTGAGTGGGATGCAGGATGTTGATTAATTTGTTAAGAAGAATGTAGCAATTAAGCAGCGTAAACTTGTTCGTGGTATGAATGAATATAAAAACAAAGATGCTTATCCAAATATTCAGAAGGTGGTGGGTGGGAATGTTATGAATAATTTTGATGAAAATGTCAATAGAGGTGATGAATATAGTGCGAATGGGAATGATGGAAGTGGTCAAAGGGCAAGTGTTTTTTTACAGGAGGATTCACTCAGGAGGTCGGAGCACCTGAGGAATCAGGCGAATATGAAATAATACAATCATCTGAACAATATTCAAGGCAGGATTCAGGGGAACAATTATTATCGGGGGAGAACCAGGAAGGGCAAACAATCCAGCAACTTGAATTGATTAATTATCCAGGTATTTGGGGGAATACAGTTCCATGGTTAACAAGGGAAACTAGGCAAAAAATAATAAAAGGAATACAGCCTGGACAACCTGGAGGTCCAACAAAAACTCCAAAACACAACTAGAATACCAACAACTTAGAAATCTCACCAAGAAACTAGTCATGCAAGATAAAATAAATTACTTTATTACCCATCAAAAACAACACATGAATAACCCTAGGAAATTCTGGGTAGGTTTAAACAATTTACTACACCCTGCAAAAGTCATTACCCCACCCCCAACTACAGGTCTAACAAAAGAAAACATAGCTGAATCATTCAATATATTCTTTACTAAAACCATACTTCCCCTAGCACAAAAGCAACTCAAAGCCAATACAAGTGACCACCCTACATCCAGCAACAGTTCCACTTTAAGCTACAACCCACCCCAACCTCCTAAATAACAAAACTGCTCTCTCAATTAAAACCAACACCACTAGGAGCTGATTCTCTTCCCAATGAATTATTAAAACTGGCAGCAGCTGAAATAGCTATACCAGTCTCTATACTTATAAACAGATCAATATCTGAAGCCACAGTACCCCTCATTTGGAAAACTGCCTACATTATACCCCTTCACAAAGGGGAAGAATCTTATGACATATCTAAGTACAGACCAATTGCAATCCTATCCCCACTAGCTAAAATATTAGAAAAATGTATTCACCATCAGTTAATGTGTCCCACCTTATCAATCAAGAACTCGTATCTCAAACACAACATGGTTTTCACCCAGGTCATAGCACAACTACAGCCCTGTTAGCATTCACAGATATCATAAACCAAAACAGGAACAACAGTAAGCTTTCATCAGCCCTTTTCTTAGTCCTGTCAAAAGCATTTGATATGGTTAACCATGATAAACTCATCTCCCACCTTGTAACCCTAGGCTTAGAAAACCAATCAGTCTCCTGGTTCAAAAACTACCTCAGAAATAGGCAACAAGCAGTACTAGGGCACAATAGCCTGTCTCCACTCTTACCTGTCACACTTGGAGTACCTCAGGGATCTATACTGGGCCCCTTGCTGTTCTCAATTTTTACAAATAATCTCCACTCAGCAGCTGCAAATAGTTCTAGCCTTATCCAATATGCAGATGATTCAACTGTTATGTGTAGTGCCCCTACCCTGGCAGATTTACACAATAAAACCCAGGATAACTTCCACTCATTTGAAAACTGGCTTATTGAGAATGACCTCATCCTTAACCCCCCAAAAAAGCTTCTGCTATTCCATCCCTCACAAATTACCACTCCTACCTCCTCCTTCACCATTTACTCTAAAAATGGTACCCCTATTTCACCTGAATCCCACACAAAACTACTCTGAGTTACCATTGATAAGTTAAAATGTGATATGCACATTAACCTAGCTATTAAAAATACAAACAAAAAGCTAGGTATTCTCTACAAACACAAATCCTTCCTGATACATAACACTAGATCCACACTAGCTCATACCCACCTTCTTTCAACACTAATGTATGCATCTCCAATCTTGACCAATCTATCCAAAACAGAAACCAATAAAATGACCTCCTGCTACAATCAGATAGCCAAATTTGCTAATAACAGCTCTTTCAGAACCCATCACTGTCACAACCTAAAGGAATTGGGCTGGCTTGAACTGCCAGATTTACTAATCTATAATCAGCTTATCGTCACTCACAAGCTGCTCTCCCAACCACATAAAACACCTTCACTAAGTAACATAATCCAACAATACTCCTGTCCTAGGCAACTCCGCTCCACAGACAAGTTACTGTAACAGTTACTAGATTCCACAACCATGCTGGTGACTCCCTCTACTCTTCTTACATGTCCAAAATCTGGAACTCCCTCCCCACATCTATAACTCGTGAATCTTCCCTACCCAAATTTAAAAGGTCTATCAAAAGTCACCTAAACAACAAATGGCTTTATCCCTGCTCCACACCAGACTAACTCCAGTCCCACTCCTATACTAATGCAACTCTTGCCTTAATAAATAACCTTTTGACTCAGCTACATAAACTTGTTCACCACAACAAAAGAATTAGAGTATATTTGTGTTAATTTGTTTGCTTTACTGCTGTTTACAAACCTACTGATAAATGTACGTATCTACAGCATGACACTGAAGTTGTGTTCTCATCTAGAAATTCTTAGTGGACCTAGTTGAAAAATGTTTTTAATCAATGTCTGTATGGCTTGCAAATTGTCTCTTTTGAGCTTTTCTCCCTGGGCCTCCACTGAAAATGGACATGTATCTAGATGGACTATCCCGGTTAACAAATGTAAAGTAAAAACTAAAATATTATTGAAAACCTGTACTTGGACAATGACCAAGTTCTGGTATGTGAAGTCATTGTCAGAGTTGGGTTTACCATTTACAATTACACTGAGATGGAATTGACTAGTCAGCATTTCGACCTTTTAAAAAAGGGAATGTCCTTTATCCCAAGTTCTGGGCTTGATGTGGCTGAGACCATATTGAATTTAAAGTTATATACCAGACAGCTGAACCTTACAATGTTTTTCAAGGTAGAGAGACCAGTTGGTCAGGTCGTCAACTTCGACGTAAGAGTGTTTTTATTCTCCCCTCTAATTCGGAAATAAACTTGTTTGAAATGTGTGAAAGAAAAATTCAGAGTTTGGTTAAGGTTAATAAGACGTTTGAGAACCATTTAACAAAAGAAGAGAGCCAATTGTTACACACACTGGCTGTTGATAAAAATCTAAGAATAATGACCCCAGACAAGGGGGGGGGGAGAGGGTTGTGATTATGCAGCAAATTGATTATTCAGCCAGTATGGATGGTATCTTAAATTACAGTTCAACATATCAGAGGGTGTCCAGCCATGAGGTCAGTAGGGCCTATGCATGGATTGAGGTAATATTGACCCAAGAACTTTTACATGGTAGAATTGATGAAAGGGACAAGCAGTTTTTAACAGTGATGAACCCAGTAATTCCACATATTTTTGGGATTCCCAAGACCAACAAAAGTGTAACAAATCTAACTTTCAGACACATTGCTGCTGCCAAGGGGTCCAAGACTGAACCTCTGGCAATGTGTGTAGATGGAACACATCTTCAGAGATTGATGGCATTGTCTTGAAAGATTAGCAAAATTTACAAACATTGAATTGTTAAATATAGTTTTTTGACGATAGATGTCAATTTGTTTTCAGTTATTCCACATGGGAGGGGTATTGAAATGTTCAGGAATAGCACTGTGGGTATTAACAAGCTGAACATTTAAAATGTGGCATTACTAATGGATTTCATGGAGGTGGTGCATAAGAACAATTTCCTCACATTTGAAGGTGAAATTTTTCACCAAGTGGTGGGAGTGGCTATGGGAGCCAAATGTGCTCCCATTTTCGCCAACATGGTTTTATTAGACTGGAAAAAGGAATTTGTCCTCAATTCCAAGTTTCAGGATAAAATATTGTCATACGATAGGTTTCTGGGTGACATACTGATTCTTTAAGGGAATGAAAGTGAGATTTCTGAGTTTGTGAATTATTTGAATGAAACAACAGATTTTTTTGAAGTTTACAAGTAAATGGAAACAAGATGCAATTGATTATTTGGGTATTAATTTATCAAAATTTAAAGGAGTTTTGGAGAGTGCAATATTTAGGAAAGCTTCCTATTCAAATACCCTTTTGCATTATAAAAGTAACCATCCTCAATTTCAGAAATGTAGTGTAGTCAAAGGGCAGATGGTTAGGATGTCAAGACTCACTAGTGCTGAAGAAATGTTTAAAAAAGAAATGTATGAATTTGTAGGGTTATTTTTGAACAGGGGGTATCCTCTCAAGTTACTTATTAATATTAAAAAAGAAGTTATGCACAAGAGGTCAACAACTTTCACTCCTATTTTATCTTTGAAACAGGGACTTCGGGTTAATAGTAAGAGCAATGACAAAATGAAAGCTATGCTTTTTTGTTACAATGAGTTTGCCCCAAGGTAGTGGACATCATTAATAAATGTTGGGAGATATGCTTTGAACCGGGAATGATGTCCATGTTAGAACCTAAGCCCCAAATAGTGTATAGTAGGGGCAGGAACATCAAGAATGTCTTGGAGGGACAAGGGCTAAAATATACCTACAGATCCTGCATGACCAAGTGTGGGGCATGCAGAAATTGTAGGTATATTAACAACGGGCTTTATGTGACCATAGCAGGATATGATGTTTCCCTCAAATGTTCGGGCAAATGTAATTGTAGTTCTTCACTGGTGGTGTATGTGGCTACTTGTTTGTCCTGTCCCGGGTTTTATGCCGGGAAGACAACCCGAAGGTTGAGGGATAGAATTAGTGAGCATTTGAGAGCAATAAAAAATAAAGATGGTCACAATTCTCTTTTTGTACATTCTCCCAGATGCACCAATTTTAAAAAGTTTGTTTTCTTCATTATTGTTACGAAAAATGATGCACAAACCAAGGCAGAAAACAGGAACCGTCACTGAGTGTTGAACCACTTTAATTCCAAGGATTTAAAATGCCAATTACGGCTCAGACCACAAATAACGAACCACAAATGTAAAAGTTTAGCGTGCTTTCTCTTTAAGTAACAAAGCTTCTTCAGAACAAGCTTCCTTTTTCTAATGCCCTCCTTTTATATACATATTAATGAGCATTAATTAACGTTAATTAACCTCTAATTACCCTTTCAATTAATTTTAAAGGTATCATGTTGAATACAGACCTAAAAAACTAAACAAATAGGATGTGTCCCAACCAAAAACACTCTCAGATATATAAAATAGTGTATATGTATGTTGTTAAAATTGTTCCCTTAGAAATTTAACAAATGTCGTTAAAAATTGTTGCTGAAATATAAAACCTCACAACATTTAAAATAGAAACTAATTTGTATAAGCAATTGGTGTAAGAACAATACACCTAAATGTTGCGGTTTCATAAATAATCAAAGTTGTGCAATGTTAAAAAAAATACATGTAAAACAAGAAACCATTAATTAATTTTTTCGTATAAAAACTTCCTTATAAAAAGAATGTACGTTCAAACCATACCCTTTTAAAAAAAACTGTATCTTAATCCATGAATAAAAATTCCTTTTCTTTCTTTTTGTTTCTTTTTGTTTCAGAGGAACTGCCAAATCCCTGTCTTAAATTACACTTTAATTCAAAGAATGTGTTATTTAGGGGCATCTACTGCTTGCTGTTTTAACTTAGCTTGTCTTAATCTCAACACACTCTGTATGCTAATGCTGTCATCGAGACCGGGGGGTCTGCTGGCATCCATTTTGAGTTGCCAGTATAACTCCCTAAATTCCACTCTGGATTCCCAGTTACCTATGTAAAAACTTTTACAAATCATACATACACCAATGTACACAATTCCTTTTGTGTCACAATTGTAGTACCTAGAAGGAAAAAGCTTGTGATCTCTAGATGGAATGTAGATGCCTTGTTGGTGTAAAATGTATTCACATTGTCGACAGGAGCCACATTTGTATGTACCTTTTTTGGTATTGGGATTCATTGTCTTGTAACCCTCATTTATCTCAAACAAATCTTTTAAATTCCACCCTCTTTTTCTAATGAATATGGGGTGATTAGGGATATAATTTCCAATCTCATTGTTCATTTACAATATTGGCCAATATTTTCTGATAATTCCTTCCACAATATTAAAAGTGTCAGAAAATGTATGTACCAATGCTTGACTATAGTTTTCCGTTTTTTCTTCTTTCCTTATCAACACCGTATCATCTTTCTGTCCTAGTAATGGAAAATATTTAGTCTTTCTCTCTTTTGTTGTTTCATTAATTAAAATCTGTAACAAAGAGTCCGGATAACCTCTTTCAATAAAAAGCCCCCTTATATATTTAACCTCATCAGTGAAAATCACATCCTCACTTGTCATTCTGGATGCCCTTATCAACTGTCCTTTTACTATACCCTTTTTCTGGAAAAAAGGGTGTCCACTCTGAAAATGTAAATATGTGTTGGAAAAAGAAGGTTTTCTGTATAATTTTGAATGTAAATAATCAAATGAAACTCTATACAAGGTAACATCCAGATAGTTAATACTTGCTTGATCAAGAGTGTATGTAAATTTCAAGAAATCAGTACAAGCGTTTATGTATTCGTAAAATTCAAAGAATGATTGCCTGGACCCTTTCCAAAAAATGCAAATATCATCCAAAAAACGGGTATAAAAAAGAATGTGTTGCTTTCATACTGTATTAAAAATAATTTTTTTCTCCCAAAAATATAAAACGCAGCTTGCATAAATGGGGGCTCATGCTGCCCCCATGGCAACACCTTTCTTCTGCTGAAAATGGTCACCATTAAAGTAAACAAAATTATTCATCAGTACTGTTTCAGTAAGTTCTATAATTAAGTTGACAAGGTTACCATTTAAACCGGAATCTGTGCTTGTCTGTCCTTCTTTCTTCATTATTGACCGAGTTATGTTTACTTGGCAAAAGCACTTGGTTGTTCTGTGTGTGTGGAGTATTAAACAGACTGTTTTACCAGTTTCAGTATTTTTCTTTTTCGACTCCAGAAAACAAAATTGGTGCTTGCCAGCTTGTATTGGCCTAGGTTGGGCAGTGCCTCAGCCCCTTCCACTTCCCAAGCTTCTACTGATCAAGTTATTCAACTGGCCAAGGCTGTCCTGTCTTTTTGGAAATCGAAAAAGCCAGAATTAGAAATACCAGAAATGTCTCAAGCCCATTCTGAAAAGAGAAGTTTGGCCCCTCTACCTGAGAATTCTGACTCCTGTGATTCAGAGGCAGATGGTACTGGCTTATATATGCCAGGTCCTTTTTGCTGAGACTTATGAATAAGACTGTGAAGGCATCCCTTCCACCTCTTCACCCAAGAGTTTCTCATTTGGAGATGCTCTTCATAGAATTAACACAGTTTTTCAGTGGAAACTCAGAGGTGCAGTTAGATACAGAACTGCTTGAACCTAGCGTTTCCTCCGGTGCCAAATAATCCTGGAGGATGTATTTACAAATGCATTGATGGACCCAAACTTCCAATCCCCTGCTCCTAGGAATCTTGACCACTTTCATTGGGTTGAATACTCCTAAAAGTTTTTTTATGAAAGCCCTTTAACAGATCTAGCTGTAGTGTCTTTTGATGCCAGCAAGGAAGCAGCTTCAGCTCCAACCAGGAATCCTTTTCCCGATGGCAAAGAGAGTATTGTAATCAACAGGTCTGGGAAAAAGGTGTAGACATCTGCTGTTTTTTTTTTTTTTTTTTTTTTGTGTCAGCAGTTTCTGCTGGAAAAGATGAGTGGTAAGGCAGATGGATAAAGGATAAGGTTTTGAAACGGGAGATGCTTGAGCATTGTGATCTTTCTTCTCAGGTTGGCAGGGAGGGCAATAATTGCAGTTAAGATGCAGTAGATGCATCATGCAGGGCAAGAGCACCAGGGTATGATATTTGGAGATATGCCTGGTTGAGGACAATGCCCTTTCCAGACCATGTAAAGATAGAGCTCCTTAATGCATCTCTAGATAAGTATGTCCTCTTTGGACCCCCTGCTCGAAGAGTTTTCAAAAAACAATAGGTAAAATCAATACTGTGAAGTCTGTAAAATAAGTTTTTCAGGCATGAGATCTCAACTCCCACAGGAGTAGTAACCCAGCCTTATACTCTAAGCGGGAGAGTAGCAGACTTTGCAAGGAGAAAAAGTGGTAAGATCAAAAGAGAATGGCAAGTAAAACTAAGAGACACCTGGATGGCACCAGCTGTGACTCAGCCAGGCTGCGCCCCCCCCAAAGTCCACACCAACCCTCCTCCCACGTCTTCCTGTTGGATTATGCATATTCTTCTGTACAAAACACTGCAACAAATAAATGACCAATGGATACTAAGCATCCTTTGGAAAAGTTGCAAGTTACAGTTTCAAAAGATTCCAAAATCCAGATGCATGCCATCAATCCCAAGGGATCAGTTAAATCTCATCGCTATTGTGTTAAAATAAATTACACAATCTGGAGCCATAGAGAGGGTCATTGCTAGAGGAAGAGGACGACAAGGGTTTTACTCAAGACTGTTTTCAGTTCGAAGAAAAGGCACAATGAGACCCATTCAGAACCAAAACTATATAAAGAAAATTTTCATTGTGGCAAAATTCAGAACATTAAAAGTTATAAGCTTGTTATCACTCCTTCCACTTCAGGCCCATATGGTCATTCTGGACCTAAATGACACCATTTTTCACATCCCTATTGCCCATGGTCAGAAAGTTTTTCTCAGATTTGCAGCAAGGGAGCACATTTTCATTTCACATCTGTACCCTTTGGCTAACTGCACACAGAGACTTTATGAATTGTCTAGCTTTTAGTAATTGCTGATTGCAGGATTAAAGGCATCCAGATTTACTCCTACTTAGGTTATTGCCTCATTTTAGCAGTGTCACCAAAGAAGATTCTTAGAGCTTTGGACATCATCCTGAATTGCTTCAGATGTCTATGTCTCAGAGTCAGTAAAACTAACTTAATCTTCTCTCTCTCCATTCCTTGATTTAAAGGGATAAAGTCCCAACTGTGAGCCAGTCGACCTGTGTTTGATTAGTGGGCATGGAAGATTGAGGTAGCATTGTGGTGAGGTTGGGAGAGAGAGCATCATACTGCTGTCCTGTCATGGAGGGAAGGAGGTGGCTTGGGTCACTGCTTGAGTGACACACAGTTTGGTGATCTAACTAGAGGGATGTTTTGCCACAGAGCAGCCTCATAGGTCTAAGGGTCAGTCGTAGGGAAGCCTGCATGCTTTTACCCCAAAAGACTGCCAAGGTTAATAGACTTATAGGTCTTAGGGTCAGTCGTTGGGAAGCTTGCATGCTTTTACCCCAACCGACTGCCAAGGTTAACATCCCTCAGAAGTTGTTGATGGGTGTTAGGAGCTGATGTCTCACTTGATGATGGCCTCTCTATTCCCTCTCAACTCATGTAGAAATTAATGGGCCTGTGTGATAGCTGTCAGCCCTAGTGAGGAATGAATGGGCTGTATATATTTGTGGTTTTGGGGAGATATCTGATAGCAGACAGAGCAGTTAAAAGGTAGAGCTTGGTCTTCTCAGGACCCACTGTTTACTACTTTTCAGAGATCTTTCTTCCTTAAGGACAAAGTGTCCCATCTTACATTGTACTTCCAAAACATTTTAAGGGGAAAGGAAATTTCAGCAAGGGAGCTCCTCATACAACTGGTTACATGGTATCTTGCATCTTATGGTGTCATTTGCATATACATGAGGACAGTTCAGATGTACTTGAGAAAAAGATGGGGTTGGTATGCTCATGTGTGGGAGATCCCAAAACACTTCTTCCATGCATGAGGAAAGGGATCTCTTTGTGGGTAGAACAAACCAGTCAGAACCAGGGAATGCCCTTGAATGCACCTCAGCTCAATGTAACATTCACTGCAGATTCTTTAGCTTGTTGGGATGGCTGCTATGGAAGAGAAGAAAACACAAAAAGCATAAATGAGCTGCTGGCAGTCACTCTAGCCCTTAAAGCTTTTCCCCCACTTTAAAAGAGGTGGGTTTTCCGAGTAATGACATACAATGCAGAAGTCATGTAGTGCATGAACAGCCATGGAGGAACTTATTGATAACTTCTGTGCAGGCTGACTTTGAAAGACTGTGGCATAGCTCAAGACATAAGAATGATATTAAATGCAACCTTCATACTCTGGCAGACAGGCTGAGTAGATCTCTAGTAGAATCCAACAAATGGGTGTTAAACAGAGATGTCTTTCTGAATCTTACCAGGATGTGGGCTGTACCTGAAGTAGTTGTAATTGCCTGTCTTCTGAACTGGTAACGTGACAGTTTTGCAACAGGACAATAACTCTAGAAGCTTAGAAGATAGATGCCTTCTCTCTCTGAATTAGACTGGTCTGTTTCTGTATGTATTCCCACCTATACCCATAATCCCCTAGGTGCTACTGAAGATAAAGGTGGATAAATCTGAAGTCCTTCTGATAACACCCTATTGGCCAATGCAGCTCTGGCATCCTGTGCTGAACAGTTTGGCAAGAAGAAAATGGAAAGGGCCATCTCAGCGTGCAGAACTCCTGACTCAGGGGTAGTCTTGCACCCTAACCTGCCACTTTAAGGCTGGCAGCTTGGATAACTTCCCTTTGATTCCAGGTAGGCAAATGTATTCTGAGGACTTGGTGAAGATTATGAGGGAGACTAGGAAACAAAACACAAGAAAGTCCTACCTAGCTAAATAGAAAGTATTATCCTGGTGTCGTTCCAAGGAACCTTGACCCAAACAAGATAAAAGTGGCTACGGTTCTAGAATAACTGTCTGACATTTACAAAACTGGCCTAGTTTGTACTTGTGTCCAAGAGCACGTATTTACCATTTCATCCTATCTTTTCATCGACCAACCATTGTACTCCAGATGTTCTGTTGAGCAACTTCTAAGGAAGGGGGGGGGGTTCCTCCACCTTACACCACCAAAGAAAGAGGTTGTTCCACCAAGGAGTTCTAACTGCTTAGAAAAAAATTGACCGTGGCTCTATTTGGACCAATTACTTGCTACTCTTCAATTTCTATTTGAAATTTGCAGTTTTTGGTGGCTGTTACGTCTGCTGTGAGAATTTCTGAACTCCAGGCCTTAATATGTAAAGAACCCCTCTTATTGTTCCACCAGGACAAGCTATCCTCTGTACTAACCTTTCTTTCATTCTGAAAGTGGTGTCTGTGTCTGAGCTGTTCCTTAACAGAAGCATTCATTTTTCCATTTTCTTTCCTAATCCACAGAATAGAGGAGAAAGAACCTTCATTCCTATTTTCCCCATATTAACATTTTCATTCTTGTGCATTATACATTGCATATATTTTCTTTCTTTTTTAACAAATATATTTCACTCCAAATTAAATAAATTGCACAGTTCCTGCCTTCCCTTAAAGCTTACTCTACCTGAGCATTATTCTGCTTGTGTTTCCAAAAATTCAATTTAGTTCAATGTTATTTGCTCCTTTCCTTTTTTAAAGATCCCACTTCCCAGTTCTTTTATATTTCATTTTTAATTTTAGTACTTGAAATTTGATTTCCTTTTTCTCGTAATCTTTTTTTGGCAGCTAGTAGCTTTACTTTTTTGTAAGGTTTAACTATGTCTTGACAATTCAGAATCTATACCCCAACTCAAAATAATTATTGCCTTAGGTATATCTATTTGCTTCCCCCAACATTTCTGACAGAGTACTCTTGGGGAATTTTTTAAATCTGCAAACTCATTCCCAGTTGCCTCTCTTTCCTATCACACCTCCACCATTATCTGTCTACTCGAGGAAAATTCTCTGAAGTTTGCTTGGGGTATGAAAGTACGTATGCATACAATTCCAAGCAAAAGTTATAAACCATCTGGACTTGTTGCATACTTGCTAGCCATACATGTCCTGCCATTGTTTGTAAAATGCCTTTCCAGTCTGTCTTCCCCAATATTGTCTAACCTCCTCTGATTGATTCTTAGTTATTATGCAAGTTTGTGTTTTGTTTTAATAAAGTAAGCATTTTGTGTAAAGAGGTAGTTCTGCTTGGCTGCCCCTTCTGACCCATACTGCATTGTAGAGCTCCAAAACTGTACCAAATCTTCTGTAAAGGCCAAGCCGTGCAGACCAGGACTTAGCAATCATCTGACTCGGTAATGACACACTTAATAGAGTGGTCATAAATAGTAAATAATATTGAGCAGCCCAGATGCAGTGGTATGTTAATTAAATAAATAAATAAAACTTTGTATGGTCACTGAATGCATAAGTTTGTTGTATTTCAGGAGGAAAAACAGCATCTGGTGATACAAGAACTTTTGGCTGTAGACAGAAGTAGCTTGCTTGCAGAGGTACAAGATCTTCAATCTCAACTCCGCATCTCACATTTGCAGAACCAAGAGAAACTGCAACAGCTGCAGGATACCTTGATCAGTGTAGAGGATCATGGCAGGAAATTTGAGAATCAGCTACGTAAGCAAGGTAGGTTAGAAATGTAATAAATTTGTGTCATTTAGTAAGGCACACTGGAGAATATAAGAGATCACACCCTTGTATAGAATTTCTCTGACTAGTCTTAATTGTCATAGCCTTTACACCCTTACAAGAACGTTACATTTTGCTTTGCACTGAGTGTACTGCTGCACAGAGCGTGTGGTATAAGTGATGTTGCTGCCTTGTATTTTCTTCTGCACTATCACAAAACACAATTTTTAAGTTATAAAGTGCATTGTTCCTGCTACCCACCCCCACTCAGTCAGTTTCCCCACTTCTTTTTTTCCCATTTGATTCTATAAATGTTGTGAAAGACCACATCAGATTTTTGTTGAAACAGCTCTCACGGTAAGTGTTGCATTCGAGAGTGGGCTTTTTTTGTTATTCCACTTCAAAATAAGTTCCATGTATCAGCATTAGTTGGGCTTTTTCTCAGGTTATCAGTACCAGCCTTCTGATGATAGAATATAACTTGGTGCATGATGGTGTCCTCTTTTTCTCATAAATAGTGGGCTGTTTCATGATTTTCTTCAAGTATTTTCAGTATGGAGGCTTGTCATTCCTCAGTACTAAATCCCACTTCCATGGAAAGCATTGGACACGCACTGTAGTAGCATGTGGTGGGTCCTCTCTGTTGTCATCAGAATTAATTCCCTTATTGTTGAAATGATTACCTGGTAGTGTGACCCTGTTGCTTTTCAGTAAATCACAACAGAGTGATGACAGTTAAATAAGTTAGCACTTCTATAGCTTTCATAGCCTGCCCTAACTTTTATTTTTTTTTTTTACATTAAGGAGTTGATAGGGCAAAGCCCCTGGTTTGGGATGAGGGTTTGAGGGGACTGTAAGAATCTTTGGCTTTATTACAGTTGTGTGTCTCTGCTTTCCTAGTTTATTTAACCTCCCTTTAATGTAAGAAATCACTTAACATGCTTGTAGGTTCATAGGTGTTTACTAGGCTAACGACGACAAGGGCCTTTTTAAGCCTAGCCATACATTCCAAATCTCTGACAAGTTCTGATACCCTTGATAAGTGTAAGCATGGGCCTGGGAGAGGAACCATTTACAGGTTACCTGTTTGCATTACAGACATAGGTGCCAAACCAGGGATGAACTTCTGGTTTCCCATCCAATTGTCCAAGTTGCACTTGAATTAGTTTAGGGAGGAACTCTGCTTCACATGGATGGGGAGCCTGTTCCATAGACTGGGTAGTCTCTGGGATACATACCTATCTCTTAGCAGATTCTGTTTATATCACAGGCAAGGTTTAAGTCTTTAGAATGGGTATTGTTTGTTTTGTGGATATGCAGGAGGTCCATCAGAGTGGGGTCTGACAATGCCCTGCATGCCAGGCATAGATCTCCCCTCAAAAGCCTGTAGGAGACCGAATACAGGGATAGGGCCTTGAGGCGGTCTGCATAGGACATATTACCTATGCCCTGTATTCTTTTAGTGAGGAACCTCTGTGGACATTCCAATTGCTGAATATGCCTGGTTAGGTACAAACCAAAGGGGGCACTGTACTCAGTGATAGGACTGATGAATGCCGAATACAGTGGAACAACGACTTCCTTGGACTTACCCCACCCAACAAGATTAATTCCCTCAACACCATCTGGATTAATCAAGACCTCCACTCTCTCATATCCACTTTTTCAGAAAGGCACTCTCCCACCAAAATCCTGCCAAAGGTCTGTATGTCACTCCTCATAGACAGCAGAATTGTGAAAAAACTAAATTATTGGGCTGGAGTGATTAGTAAGTTTACCTTACTGCAGTGGTGTCTCCCTCCCAAGTGCTAGTGCTACTCAACCATGACGGTTATCCCAGTCTCCAGCATCTGCATCTGCACTTCTGATGCCAGGGTGAGAGAGTACCAGCAGCATTTAATCGTCCCAAGAAAAAATGTTATCCGTTAACATTTAAACAGAACAGACATGATGATTTCCACTAAACAAACTCATACTTAGAAAATTTCTCCTCTGAGAACTTGGTGAATGCGTATCTTGGGCCATGTAGAAGCAATCCATTA